>NC_022026.1:20824999-20829333 GCF_000317375.1 Microtus ochrogaster
ATTGTTTGTAATAGCCAGAACCTGGAAACAACCTAGATGCCCTTCAATGGAAGAATGGATGAAGAAAGTATGGAATATATAAATATTAGAGTACTACTCAGCAGTAAAAAACAATGACTTCTTGAATTTTGCATGCAAATGGTCGGAAATAGAAAACACTATCCTGAGGGAGGTAAGCCAGACCCAAAATGAGGAACATGGGATGTACTTACTCATAATTGGTTTCTAGCCATAAATAAAGGATATTGAGCCGATAAACAATTTTTTAAAATTTGTGGCTGCATACTATTTTATGCGGTATCATGTTTACTTTTGGACAAAAGTAGAAGCAAACAGCTATAATAATGAGAATGGGTATTTATTAGAAGCATTATGTGGTGTTTTAAAATGCCTCACTAGAAAATAAAGTAAATCACAGAACAAATAAAGTAAAATGTAAGGTAGATGTGGTGACCCATCTGTATTGCCAGAGTTCTGGAGATGGAGAAAGAGAATCCCTGATATAAGGTGGCTAGTAGACTTTCCATATTATCAAATGATTGGCTTAAGTGAGAGTCCCTGCCTTATACCGTACATGGGAGCAAGATAGAGGGATACAAACATGTTCATGCGCACACACACACACACATGCACACACACACAAACATATACATAGTCACACCACACTTATATACACAGGCAAAAAAATGATTACCAAAATGTACCTAATATTTTGGGAGAAATTTGGCTAAGACATTTATTTTTAGAGTAAATAATTAATTGTAACATGATTAATAAAAATCCAGAGATAGAAATTGGAGTTCAATCTGAAGGTCAGAAAAGCAAAGCAGCCAGCTACTGGCTCTTATCTCTACCTCAATCTGAAATGGCAATCATGCTCCTAGGAATCTCAGAATGAGACTGTATCTGTCAGCTGTCTCCTCCCATTATATATTCCTCTCTTGGGCTGGGATCAAAGTCATGCACTACTACCATTTGGTTTCTGTGGCAAACTACTGTGGCTACTGGGATTAATGGTGTGTGTTACTGTAGCTACTCGGATTAAAAGTGTGTGTCACCACTGCCTGGTCTGTAAGGCTTATCAGCATGGCTGTTTTACTGTCTGAACTTCAGGCAAGCTTTGTTTATTAAAATACAAATGAAATATTACTACAATTGATAATCTAAAAATAAAAAAAAAGTATAAAATGAAGACCCATCACTGCTGTCTAATCAAATACTGACAACATGACTTAGGATAGGTAATGCCTGTTAGTGGAAGGGAAAGTAAAGAAGAGAGAAGAGAGGGGAATACTTGAGACATAAGCTCACACAAAAGTTTTATTAAAGTTTTTTTATACCTAAGAGAAGTCTGAGAGGACTCTAAGTGTTGGAAGGGGATATACATGTCAGGATTTTGTCATATATTACTGTGATATAGAGAATGATGTAACTTAGGATAGAGTACAAGCTATTACTTAGTTTTACCACTGTCCAGAGTTATTGAAGTAACTTGTCTAGTGAAATTTATCTTTTGAAAACAATTTCTTACATGAAATTTCTGCCATCTCTCCTGTGCAATGGATCTCCAGGGGTTCTGACTACTCTGACTCCAAATATACACAGCTGTGTCTAAATTCCTAGTTAAATTTCAATACATACAACTAAGAAGTACTATGCAAAAGGCACAAGTCACAAATTTTAATATAACAAAAATACACATATCTATCATATCTATTCCAGGAAATGGAATTAATGGAAGTTCAAGTGCCTAAAATGGTATTAGGTGAAATAAAAACCACAGGGGATTGTATTTATTTAAAAGTCAAAAAGACTTCTGCATTATTTTATAAGCTCTATTTCTTTGTATTATAGTTTTTGAAAACTTGTGAAAGATAGTAGATTAAAGTGAAAATACTGAACTGAAGTAGAAAAATAATTATAGAAAGATTATGAAATCATGAATACTTGCCTTGTATAAACAAAGTAAATATTTCTATTTTCAGTCCAGAAAAAAAGAAGTGGTTTATTAAAATGTATATTTCTTTTCTATATGAAATAACATTTAAAAATACCATTATGCATGATTATATAATACTTTATGTGCGAATATACAAAACATATTCCTTGGTGAAATTGTAGTCTCAACAGACAAATATTGCAAAGACTGATTATCAACATTTACAATAGTTAAACTAGATCCCTATCCTTTCCAGCAGGACACTAACAGGAGTCCCTGTTAAACCTGGAGGGGAGGAATGTAAGGGCAAGATACACGAGAAATGACAGCAAGTCTAGTTTTCTGATCAAGCTGCCAACTTTATTATTCCTCAAGAGCTGTTATATAGCAAACAGGCAAGGGGGAGTGGAGGTGTCAGGTCTGCTGGAATTCAGGTCTGGAGACTTCTCTGGCTGAGAGAAAGAGATAATAACTAACAAAGGAAATGCTAATTGCTTCTGAAGTCTGGGGCCTGCAGGTCTTGCTTGGAGACAAGATAGTAGGTCCAGAACAAGTCCTACAGAGGTGGATATTTTACTTAAGTTGTGAATTTAAGATGGCATAAACAAAATACAGGTCTCAAAATACAGGTCTTTGCTTCCGGCAGATCCCTATTTTCCACCATGTGTAAAACCAACTTCAAATGAACCAAAAAATTTACTTTAGTGTAAAACCTGAAAGTCTGGAATGATTGAAGGGAAAAAAGAAAAAAAAAAACTTCAGTTGATAAGTGTAGTAAATTACTGACTTACTGAATAGGAGAACAGAAGCAAAAGAAATAAGACCAACAATTCAGAACTAAGATCATATTAAATTAAAAAGCTTATGGAATACCCATGAGGACTCAGACATAGACAAAGAGCTATAGCCAATTAGTGATTTCTGAGAATGGCAGAAATAGTATTCCCCAGGTAGGCCCACACTGACAGATTATCCAACACCAAATGGTCGGTTATATTTAGAAGTATTTATGTATCTATGTATACATGTATGCTTGTAATAACAATAAAAAAGTGTTAATGAATATGAAAGGAGCAAGGGGTACATGAGAATGTTTGGAGGAAGGAAGGAAACAGGAAGTTTTCATAATTATACTATAATCTCAAAATTTTATATATATAATTAATATATATAAATGATTCTGTACAAAAAAGGAAATATTTAAGAGATAATAGAATAGGAGAAATTTTTTTGTGTTTATTTGACAGAGGATTATATGTCAAATATGCAAAGTACTCAAAAAAGTAATCTAGAAGAAATATTCATTGAACATATATTCCAATGAAATGAAGAAAAAGTTCTCAAAAGATGAAGCCAAATAACCAAAAAGAACATGGAAAAATATTAAATCTCACTAACCATCCATGGAATGAAAAATAAAATCACACAGAACCTTTGAGATGGCTCAGTAGGTAAAGTTGTTTGCCAAATAAGCTTGATAATCTAAGTAGTAGCATGTATTTATTACCACACTATTCAACAATGGAGCTAGAAAGTAGAGACAAGAGAATTGCCTAGAAGCTCATAGGCCAGCTAGCCTGAAAATCAGAGCACAGTAGCAGAAACAAGGGAGATCCTGCCTCAACAAGGTTTTTATTGACCTCTTACAAAAGAGTAAGATTACTTACTATTATGTCAGTCTGGCTAGGATATATTTATTCCATTTCTCATGTACCCTCTTCAAGACAAAAGGATGTAATATGACTGTATTTTCACTTGTTCCTAAGAGAACAGACCTGGTAATGACAGGGGTAGTGTTTAGTATTGTTCAAAATCAACATCTTTCAATTTAGCAAAATTTATAATTCACCTTTAATTTCAAGCACAAGAGCCCAGAAAGAAATCTGTATATTTACAATTAACTAATCTTCTATGAAAATGGAAAAAGTTTGCAACAGTGGAGGTGCAGATTCTCCCTAAATGGAGAATTGGATATTCAAATGCAAATGCCTAAAATTGGTTCTTTAACTCACACTATGCAAAATAAAATGCCCTCAATATGGATTATTGCCGACTTAATTTACTACCGAAAGAAAACACAGGTGTAAAGTTTCCCAATATTGATCTAGGAAATGATATTTTTTCATTATAATCCCAAAATCATAAGTGACAAAAGCAATCTGTACATATAGAGATGATATCAAACTAAAAACATGCATCTGTGTATTATGTGCAATAGAGGAAGCAATAAACACACAGAAAAAAAATATGTAAATGTGTGACATTTCCTTATGCCAGTTGAGCAATTTCTGAAGATGTAATATAGGACCATTTATATACTTACACATTTATAATCATATATAAAAATAAAAATTAAAGTGTGCATGAATTTGAGAGGAAATGGAAAGGACTGCAA
>NC_022026.1:20832323-20832835 GCF_000317375.1 Microtus ochrogaster
TAACCCTCTGTTTACTAAAAGCTATCAGAACATTATGACACAGATTAAGGAATGTCATATACAAACTGCTTGAAGACTTGTTTACCTTTTGAAATACTAGCTTTGGAAATTTCCATTACCTATTTTCCTTCTTTGAATTACATTATGTGGTGGCACCCTGTATAGATTTATTTCACAATCTTTAAGCATCACAATACACTTTGACAAGCATTTTAAAAATCTGTACAACAGAGATAAACACTTTCTTGAAGCGCCTGCTGTCTTCACTCACAGCAGATACTTGGAAGCAGTGGGAAGGAAGATCCTCAGCAAGTTTTTAAGAACATAATTTCCATGTGTACAAATACTTTAAAAATACTGAGTTTTTCTGGTTTGATATTTAAAACATAATCAGTATTATTTTTGTAGAAAATCATCTTTTCACAAACTTGGAATCACTGTTATTTATCACTAAATTATTTTACAAATATTTAATTAATTGATACTTTTTATTTAATTTTATGATGCCATAT
>NC_022026.1:20833560-20834864 GCF_000317375.1 Microtus ochrogaster
AGAATTAAAACATAACAGTACAATAAAATTACAGCAAAACAAAAATTACTAAAATTAAGAGTTAGCAAAGGGATACTATCTTAGTTAGGGTTTTCATTGCTGTGACAGAACACCATGACCAAAAAACAAAGTTGGGAAGGAAAGGGTTTATTTGTCTTACATTCCATATTGTTGTTCATCACTGAATTAAATCAGGACAGGAACTGGAGTCAGGAGTTAATGCAGATGCCACTAAGGGGTGCTGCTTACTAGCTTGCTCCCCATGGCTTCCTTAAAGAAACAAAGACCACAATCCTAGGGAGAGCACCACTCACCATGTCCTGGGCCATTCCCCATTCCTAACTAAAAAAATGGCTTACAGGGCCGGGTGGTGGTGGCACACGCCTTTAATCCCAGCACTCGGGAGGCAGAGGCAGGCGGATCTCTGAGTTTGAGACCAGCCTGTTCTACAGAGCTAGTTCCAGGACAGGCTCTGTCTCAAAAAAAAAATGGCTTACAGTTGGGTCTTCTGGAGGCATCTTCTCAATTTAGATTCTCTCCTTTCAGATAATTGTAGTTTGTGCATCAAACTGACATAAGTCTAACCAGCACAAATACTGAATACAATATGCTATGACAAAGAAAATATTTCTACAACTTCTGAAAGTCTTTAAGGAACTCCTGATTTATTTGACACCTCTTCTTTTGCTGTCAATCTACTCAAGTTCTACTTTGAAGATATTTATGAAATTTTTCATTGTTACCTAGGTCTACATAGCTTATAATTATCCATACCCACTAGAACAGTATGAATAATAATTTGAAACTAGCAATACCACACATATACATGAGTATGAATATTGGCCTTGGCTTTACAGTTGTGTAAACTCAAGCTATATAACTTACTTTGTGTCCTGTTTTCTCTATGCGTTAAATAGATAATGGTACGAACTTATTTACATAATTCTATATGACCATGGGATGTTAATAGAAGTTACCATATGAGATGGTTAGTGATGATTGTCAATTCTTGCAAAATATAATTATCTAGAAAGAATTGTAATAATGTAGTTTTGGGAGGTTCTTCTGTCTATGAGTTGCTTTGATTGGTTAATGAGTAAAGAACTGCTTTGAACCTATGGCAGGGAAGAACAGAACTAGGCTGGGTAAGCTAGGCTATATGCTGGGAGAATAAGGGGCAGAGAGTCAGAGAGAAGCCATGTAATCCTGTCGGAGCCAGACGGAGCTTTCTGGTAAGCCACAGCCACATGGCAATACACATGTATTAATATGTAAGAGCTAGCCAATAAAAAGTTAGAGCTAAG
>NC_022026.1:20836185-20837576 GCF_000317375.1 Microtus ochrogaster
AGACAGTTATAGAACAAACTGAGTAAAGAAAAATAAGCCACGTAAGAAGGATTATATGCAGAGAGTCTGGATTATGCATGTTTTTGTGTTTTCTTTGAATTTTTTGACTGTGAAGGAGCTAACTACGGAGAGATATTTTATTGTATTGGCTACTAAGCTAAACCAGCATGTATATTATAAAGCTATCTTGACTTCTGAAGTTGGATCTAAGGATATGTTGCTTTGGAAAAGAGGTTCTTCTTTTGTTTCCACAGAAGATGAGAACCTGTGGATTCATTCCAGGTTAATATGGTTTGATAGATCGCAACCCCCCAAAAGGTGGGTGTGAAAACCCCACAAAATTACTTCACCCAATAAACAGCAGGAAGAAGTTTGGACTACACTACACCCATATTCCCAAATATTCTTTGTAAATGCTTCTTTACATAAAGGGGGTATGCTATAGAGATTTGCACTGGTATAGATCTTGGTTTATGGATACAAATTTAAGGTCAATTTTTTATACATATTTCTGCTCTTCATTAAAGTATTGTAATTATGTAGTTCATTTAAAAATGTAATGTATAATTAAGGAATATAGGTTAATGGATAGTCATCTATAATAGTCAAGCTTGTAGTCATGTTAGTTAGATTTTCTAGATGTATATAGATATATTTCAGTTAGATGTGTATTCCTCAGATCTTTCAGAGACCTTCAGAATATGGCATTTAAAATGTTTAAGAGTGACCAGTAGATCTATCCGGGGGTTAAGTGTGTGCCCATCCGGCCGGCCAGACACCCCAGGAAAAGAGCACAGGTACCTTCCAATCCCCTAAACTTTCTCTCCATTCAGTGGGGCTTTTCTGTGGCTGCTGGCTTTCACTACGTATCCCACCCAAACTTGCCCCCAAGTAACCTTTAATATCTGTGGGGTCCTAGGATCCCCCAACTCAGCCTGCTTTGGGGCTGAGGGTCTGGGGACACAGTGGTGAGTACAAGGCAGCAAGGGCTTTTTTGATCCACCAAGCTGACATCTACCAAGCCCGCCCTTTTGTCTGCAAGGTCCTTGGCCAGCAAGTGACCCAGATCCACTACCAGTAGATCCATCTTGAAGGATCCACCACCGTAGCCTACTTCAGGGTAGAGAGGATCTGAGAGCCAACTCCAGTGCTGAGGGGACCTAAGAGATGTCAAACTGAGAAAACCCCCCAAGTACACAGTTAGCCATAGCAAAGATTAGACTAAGCTGCCAAGACTCTCCTAACAACATTTGAAGGAAGACATGGGCAGGCACCAATGCAAGAATCCCTCCTACAATCTGAAAAGCAACATTATAACACCAGAATCCAGAGACCATACATCAGGAAGATTTGAACACCCTAATCCAGAAGAAGTAGAAGAAATATGCTTT
>NC_022026.1:20856028-20856718 GCF_000317375.1 Microtus ochrogaster
TCCTCTAAGAATAGAAACTGCCATTTGTAGTAGGAGCTGCGGACTGTATTCTTGCCGCCCCAGCTCCTGGTAGCCTGGCTAGCTTATGCCCTGAAATAACAACACACAAACTGTATTCTTTTAAACACTGCTTGGCTCATTAGTTCCAGCCTCTTATTGGCTAGCTCTTACTGATTGATCTAACACATTTCTAATATTCTGTGTAGCACCACTAAGTGCACTTACCGGGAAAGATTCAGCATGTCTGACCTGGTGGCTTGCTTCATCGCGTCTGGCTGGGAGAGGGGAGCATGGCATCTGAGCTCACTTCCTCTTCCTCCCAGCATTCTGTTCTGTTTACTCCTCCCACCTATATTTTAACCTATCAGGGCCAGGCAGTTTCTTTATTTAACCAATGACCTTCCTCCAGCATGGCTCAAAGATTAAAAGCATTGACTGCTCTTCCATAGGTCACGAGTTCAACTCCCAATAACCACACGGTGGGTCACCACTATCTGTAATGTAATCAAAAATATTAGTGAATCTTCTGCTGTGCTTCCTGCATTTTTACAATTTTATTTGCCATCACTGGTTTTTAAATTATGTGTGATCTAAAGAAATCACTGCAAAGTTGCAAGCCTCAAACTGACTTTTAAGGTCCTCAGTCTTTCAGAATGACCATAATTGAAAAGTAAAGTTCCAAAATATCTG
>NC_022026.1:20858376-20858877 GCF_000317375.1 Microtus ochrogaster
AATCATGGACATTATTTTTCAAGGAAGAATCTCAAGGCTCTGAAAAAATGCCCCCAGTCAGATGTAAGGGCAGGAGGCATATTTTTTGCCATCTACATTAGTGTGGTAATAATCATGAAACACACATGGTTTTGAGAATCTACATTGGTTGTGCTCTGTCCTTGTATTAAAGCCTTAGTTTCTTGTGGTAACATTCACATCTATTCATCTACCCTGGTTTCAATATCTGTGGCACTTTCCGTTATCAAGTGGAAATCCTAAGACCATGAGGTGATTTTCAAGGAAAAAGAATTTTCAAAAGGTAATTAAGAACAAAATTAAGTAAGTTAAATTATAGTCGGTGGGCTCAATGTCTTTATAAAGAGATTACAATGTCATTGACTGTGGTGGTACACACCTTTAATGTCAACACCAGGATGCAGGGTGAAGAGGCAAGAAGACTATATGATCTATCTCACCCGGGATGTATACAATAAGACCTTATCTCAAAGCAGACAGAAA
>NC_022026.1:20864276-20866460 GCF_000317375.1 Microtus ochrogaster
AAGAAGGTGCCATGAAAGAAACGAACTCAAGTGGAATGACTGAAAATTGACATCTATGATCTATGAGGAAGCTTTCAAGAGCTCCTGATCTAAATCATGGACATTATTTTTCAAGGAAGAATCTCAAGGCTCTGAAAAAATGCCCCCAGTCAGATGTAAGGGCAGGAGGCATATTTTTTGCCATCTATATTAGTGTGGTAATAATCATGAAACACACATGGTTTTGAGAATCTACTTTGGCTGTGCTCTGTCCTTGTATTAAAGGCTTAGTTTCATGTGGAAACATTCACATCTATTCATCTACCCTGGTTTCAATATCTGTGGCACTTTCCGCTATCAAGTGGAAATCCTAAGACCATGAGGTGATTTTCAAGGAAACAGCATTTTCAAAAGGTAATTAAGAACAAAATTAAGTAAGTTAAATTATAGTAGGTGGGCTGAATGCCCTTATAAAGAGATTACAATGTCATATGACTGTGGTGGTACACACCTTTAATGTCAACACCAGGATGCAGGGTGAAGAGGCAAGAGGACTATATGATCTATGTCACCTGGGATGTATACAATAAGACCTTATCTCAAAGCAGACAGAAAACAAGATGGCAGTGTATGTTTCTTGATCATTGCATGAAAGGAAACAGAAATCACAATTACACTCTGGTCAGATATAAAAGTTCCTTGATCTTAAAGGCCCATCTTTAGAAATGTAAAATTGAAATATTTAATAACTACCCAGGCTATACTATTAAGTAAGAGAAATCTACACAAAGAAGGACAACATCCAATTTTTGATATACCATATATGCAAGCTCACAATTTACTTTGCTCCCTCCTTAGTCCCATCATGTAGCTAAGATAATTTCCTCAAAGAAAAATTATTTCATCTTGTAATAAACTCAATAAAACTCAGGATGATCTAACCATTAGATTCTAAAGAGAGGTGCAACATTCCTTCCTACAGGAAAGCTCATCAAAATTCATGAAGCATATACATATATTCATGTTCTAAAAATTAATTAAAAAGCAGCTATGAATTTGAAAGAGAGTAATGGGGGTTTGTGAAAAGGTTTGGAGGGAAAAGAAGAAGGAAATGATATTATTATAGTTTTGGGTTCTTAAGTCAATGTTTATTATCCAAATTATTCATAAACTAATTGATCTCTAACATTAACAACATTTGTGGTGTTTTATACCCTACAAGTTAATATTCTTGAATAAATAAGTATTGAAGGTGGCCTGTAGTACAGTTATCCAGGATTAAAAATTACACAAGTCTGATGATATGTTACTCAAAATATACAAAGAACTCGAGAAATTGGTCATCAAAAGAACAAATAATCCAATAAAAATTGGGGTACAGACCTAAACAGAAAACTCTCAACAGAGGAATCTAAAATGGCTGAAAGACACTTAAGGAAATGCTTGACATCCTTAGCCATAAGAGAAATACAAACCAAAACAACTCTGACATTTCATCTTACATATGTAAGAATGGCCAAGGTCAAAAACGCTGATGACAGCTTTTGCTGGAGAGGATGTGGGGTAAAGAGAAAATTCCCCCATTGCTGGTAGGAGTGAAAACTGCTACAGCCCCTTTGAATATCAGTATGGTGATTTCGCAGAAAATTAGGAAACAACCTTCCTCAAGACCCAGCAATACCACTTTTGGGTACATACCCAAAGGATGCTCTATCATACCATAGAGACATGTGTTCAACTACGTTCATAGCAGCATTGTTTGTCATAGCCAGAACCTGGAAACAATCTAAATGCCCCTTGACCAAAATATGGGTAAAGAAAATGTGGTACATTTACACAATGGAGTACTATACAGCAGAAAAAAATGCAAGCAAATGGATGGATCTAGAAAACATCATATTGAGTGAGGTAACCCAGACAAATATGTACTCACTCATAAAAGAAAGAAAACCAACGTACAATTCACAATCCCAGAGGACCTAGACAACAATGAGGACCTACAAGATACATACATGGATCTAATCTACATAGGAAGTAGAAAAAGACAAGAAATCCTGAGCAATTGTGAGCATGGAGACCATGGTAGAGGACAGAATGATGGGAAAGCTCAATAAAATTAATAAAATTTTCAAAAAATTAAGTGATAGTCATATTTTGCTAATAAAAATAAAATTGACAACATTATAATCAAATGAGCCTACTAGA
>NC_022026.1:20866560-20867047 GCF_000317375.1 Microtus ochrogaster
GTAATGTGCATCTGGTGAACATTGGTAATTAAAAAGACAACAAAACATCCTCTAGAGACTGTCTTTATTTCATCTGCAATGACTTTCAAGAACATGAGAAGGCATTCCTAATTAGTGAAATCTCCACTAAGGAAATTATTTGGAATGATACAAAACATCTGATTAAGGTCCTTGATAACTCCATCATGGTTGCTTTGGTATTCTTCAGGAAAGCACAGCAGATTACTTGTTCAGGTACAATTCAAAGTCTAGTTTTTGGCAAGGTGAGAAGCCAGTACTTATCTAGTTTCTTCACAGTAACTGTTGTTTTGTCTAGAATGAAAGGTGTCACTAAAATAAATTAATCAACAGAAAAGTGCTTATGGCATATTTTACGGAGCATATAATGATATAAAGGAATAAAATTTTTTCCTACCAATTGAAGGAAATCAGACTCCTTTTGAAAAGTGACCCAAAAGTAAAGAAATAGTAGAATTAATAATATCAA
>NC_022026.1:20867553-20868508 GCF_000317375.1 Microtus ochrogaster
TTGTTGGTTTCCTGGCTGCACAGACTTCCAAAATAATCATAGAGAAACTGTATTAATTAAATCACTACTTGTCCTATTAGGTCTAACTTTTATCAGCTAGCTCTTACATATGAATTTAAACCATTTTTAGTAATCCGTGTATCACATGGCTGTGGCTTACTAGATAAAGTTCTGTCTGGCTCCAGCAGGGCTACATAGCTTCTCTCTGACTCTGCCCTTCTTTCTCCAACATACAGCCTAGCTTTCCTTGCCTAGTTCTGTCTTTCCCTGCCATAGGCTCAAAGCAATTCTTCTTATTCATTAACCAATAAAAGCAACACACAGACAGAGGGACCTCCCATACCATTTTCCCTTTTCTGTTTAAATAAAAAGGAAGACTTTAACTTTAACATATAAAATTGCATATAACCAAACAGCTATCAAGCAAGAATTATAGTTACAATATTTATATCTACGTTATCTTTTAACATAACTAAGAAAAACTATAACTACAAATTCTTCAACTACATCAAACATTCCAGAAGGATATGATATTACCTAAGTAAGCAGGTAGTACATTGTAAGCAACTTCCAAAACTCTAGCATTGACAGAGATATCTCATTACCTGGACAGTCACCCAAATTTCTTCTCTACCATTGGAACATCCATCTTCAGCCTAATAGGCTCGTAATATCCAGAAGACTTTTCCAGGAAGGAGGAAATTTCAAAGACTGTTCTACCTATATTGGCAGATTGCCAGTCATTTTCTTTTGTATCCTGAGGAATGTGTAGTAGAATCTTTTATGAAGCAGGAACTCCGAAGGACCATCTCACCTTTAGGCAAGTTCAGCAGTTATTTTTCCATGGGTCCTGCATGTCCAGTCAAGCAGTTCAGGCAAGAGCAGTTTCTTGCCCAAATGGGTAACCAATGCCATAAGGAGCCTCTTTAATATCCATTATCCTCTTGAAGAAGCT
>NC_022026.1:20868608-20870582 GCF_000317375.1 Microtus ochrogaster
AAATTCTGGTGCCACTGCCAGTGTCCCCACAGTCTGCTGCAGCCATACAACTGTCACCCATATTCAGAACTCTGGTCTAGTTTGGTCCCATGCTGGTTCCTTTCCTGTCAGGTCAGTTGGTTAGCTCCCATTAACTTCATGATGGTCTTGATCTCTTTGCTCATATCCTCACTCCTCCAAGTCTTGAACTGGACTTTGGGAGCTCAGCCTAGTACTTCACTGTGGATCTCTGCCTCTGTTTCCATCAGGTGCTGGATGAAAGTTTTATGATGATATTTAAGATAGTCATCAACCTGACTACAGAGCAAGGACTATTTGGGCACGATTTCACCTTTTGTTGTGGCTCTTAGTTGTAGTCATCCTTGTGGATTCCTTGGAATTTCTCTAGTATCAGGTTTCGTGTTAGACCCATAATGGCTCCCTCAATCAAAATATCTCTTTCTTGCTTTCATCTCTGTCTTCCCCCATCGTGACTATCCTGATCCCTGAAGTTATCCTCCCCTTATGCCCTCCCTTTTCTACCACCCTCATGCTCCAATATTTTCAGGTGATCTTGTCTATTTACTATTTCCAGGTAGATGTATATATGTTTTTCATAGGGTTAACCTTGTTACTTAGCCTCTCTAGGGTCATAGACTATAGACTCATTATCCTTTGCTTTACATCTAGAATCCACTTATGAACATACCATGTTCATCTTTCTAAGACTGGGTTACCTCAGTCAGGATGCTTTTATTTTTCTTGGTTTCATCTATTTACATGCAACATGCAAGTTTCAAGATATCATTGTTTTTAACCAATTAGTAGTACTCAATTGTGCTAATGTACCACATTTTTGTTATTCATTCTTCAGCTGAGGGATATCTAGGTTGTTTGCAGGTTCTGGTTATTACAAATAATACTGCTGTTAACATAGTTGAACAAATGTCCTTATAGTATGAGTGAACATCATTTGGTTATACAACCAAGAGTGGTATTGCTGGGTCTTGCAGTAGGTTAATTCTAAATTTTGTAAGAAATTGCAATACTGATTTCCAAAGTGGTTGTACAAGTTTGGATTTCCACCAGAAATAGAGGAGTGTTCCCCTTACTTCTCATCCTTTCCAGCATAAACTGCCATTAGTGTTTTATATCTTAGTTATTCTGACTGGTGCACAATGGGATTTCAGAGTCATTTTGATTTGCATTTCCCTGATGGCTAAGGATGTTGGGCATTTCCTGATGTGTCTTTCCATCATTTGAGATTCCTCTGTTGAGATTTCTCTGTATCATTCTCTACCCCAATTTTAATTGGGTTATTTGGAATTTGATGTCTAATTTCTTGAGTTATTTATATATTTTGGAGATTAGTCCTCTGTCTGATGTGGGGATGGGTAATGATATGTTTCCATTCCATAGCTGGCTTTTTGTCTTATTGACTGTGTCTTTTGCTTCACAGAAGCTTCTTAGGTTCAAAATTTTCCATTTATTTATTATTGTTCCCAGTGTCTGTTTTACTGGTGTTATATTTAGGAATTTGTTTCCTGTGTCCATACATTGAAGGCTACTTCCTACTTTTTATTCTATCAGGGTCAGTGTGTTCAGATTTATATATAGGTCTGTAATCCATTTTGACTTGAGTTTTGTGCATGATGATAGATATGGGTCTATATCCATTTCTCTACATGTTGACATCCAATAATGCCAGCATCATTTGTTGAAGATGCTTTCTTTTTTCCATTGTATAATTTTAGATTCTTTGTCAAAAATCAGGTGTTCATGAGTGACGGAGGAAGGTCATTGGTTAAAAAAATAAAGAAACTGCTTGGCTGGCCCTTATAGGTTAAAACATAGGTGGGAGAAGTAAACAGAACAGAATCCTGGGAGGAACAGGAAGTGAGCTCAGACTCGACAGCTCTGCACTCTGGAGCAGAGACGCCATGCTCCCAGCTCCTGGGCGGAAGCAGGGATAGCTTTGCTCTCTGAGGCACATGC
>NC_022026.1:20870682-20872326 GCF_000317375.1 Microtus ochrogaster
TATGATAGTGAGGCAAGGCCAGTTCAGGCACCCTCTGCTCTGTTGCCAAAGGACCTAGCTGGGGATGTCCCCATGAAAACCTGGGATTTCCTCTAGAGCCAAGTCTCTTGCCAACCCTAAAATGGCTCCCGTAATGGAGATATCTTCTTCCCTGCTCATATCCACCTTCCTCCATCTCCACCCTCCCACTCCCCCAAGCTCTCCCCAATCTTTCCCTTCTCCCTTTTCTCTCCCACTCTCCCCTTCCCACAGGCACACACCCACCACTAACCCCACCCCCATGCTCCAAACTTTTGCCCAGTGATCTTGTTTGTTTCCAGCTTCCAGGAGGATCTATATATTTTTTCTTTGGGTTCACCTTGTTATTTGGCTTCCCTAGGCTTGTGAGCAATAGGCTTAATGTCCTTTGTTTATGGCTAGAGTCCACTAATGAGTGAGTACATACCATATTCATCTTTTTGGGTCTGGGTTATCTCACTCAGTAAAGTGTTTTCTATTTCCATCCATTTTTTATGCAAAATTCAAGATGTCATTGTTTTTTACTGCTGAGTAGTCCTCTAATGCTTATATATTTCACACTTTCTTTATCCATTCTTCCATTGAGGGGCATCTAGGTTGTTTCCAGGTTCTGGCTATTACAAGTAATGCCGCTATGAACATAGTTGAACAAATACTTTTGTAGTATGATTGGGCATCTCTTGGGTATATTCCCAAGAGTGGTATTGCTGGTTCCTGACATAGGTTGATTCCCAATTTCCTGAGAAACCGCCACACTGATTTCCAAAGTGTATGCACAATTTTGCATTCCCATCAGCAATGGATGAGTGTTCCACTTACTCCACATACTCTCCAACATAGGCTATCATTGGTGTTTTTAAGTTTAGCCATTCTGACAGGTGTAAGATGGTATCTCAAAGTTGTTTTGATTTGCATTTCCCTGATTGCTAAAGAAGTTGAACATTTGAACTTCTGTTGAGAATTCTCCTTTCAGTTTAATACCGCATTTTTAGTAGGGTTAATTAGAATTTTAAAGTCTAGTTTCTTGAGTTCTTCATATATTTTGGAGTTTAGACCTTTCTCTGATGCGGGGATGGTAAAGATCTCCTATTCAGTAGGATGCATCTTTGTCTTAATGACCATGTCCTTTGCTTTACAGAAGCTTCTCAGTTTCAGTAGGTCACATTTATTCATTGTTGCTCTTATTTACTGTGCTATTGGGGTTATATGTACAAAGTGGTCTCCTGTGCCCATGTGTTGCAGTCTACTTCCCACATTTTCTTCTATCAGGTTTAGTGTGGTCGGTTCTATATTGATGTCTTTAATCCATTTGGACTTGAGTTTTGTGCATGGTGATAGTTCTTTTACAGGTTGACATCCAGTTATTCCAGCACCATTTGTTGAAGATGCTTTCTTTCTTCCATTGTATAATTTTACCTCCTTTGTCAAAAATCAGGTGTTCATAGGGTTGTGGGTTAATATACAGGTCTTTGATTTGATTCCATTGATGTCTCAGTTTTTATGCCAATACCACGCTGATTTTATTACTGTAGCTATGTAATAGAGTTTAAAGTCAGGGATGGTAATGCCTCCGGAAGTTTCTTTATTGTATAGGATTATTTTGGCTATCCTGAATCTTTTGTTTTC
>NC_022026.1:20874459-20875465 GCF_000317375.1 Microtus ochrogaster
GATATTCAGGATTGAGATTTTATCCTGATGAATTCTTCATGTTATGAGCATAAAGCATCCATCTCCATCTCTTCTGATTGATTTTAGTTTGAAGCCAATTTCACTAGATATTTGTA
The DNA here is from genome assembly GCF_000317375.1 of Microtus ochrogaster. Taxonomy (NCBI): domain Eukaryota; kingdom Metazoa; phylum Chordata; class Mammalia; order Rodentia; family Cricetidae; genus Microtus; species Microtus ochrogaster. The sequence goes on from NC_022026.1 coordinate 20,874,576, forward strand.
TAGCCACACTTGCCCGATTCTTAGGTCAGTTTGATTGAAAAACCTTTCCCCAACACTTTACTTGGAGGTAATGTCTGTCTTCATGGTTGAGGTATGTTTTTTGTAAATAGCAGAATGTTGGATCCCGTTTTTGTATCCATTCTCTTAACCTGTGCCTTTTGTATAGGTGAATTGAGTCCATTGATATTAAGTGATATTAATAACCAGTGGTTGTTAACTCCATTTTTTTTGGTGTTAGAGCTTGTGTGTTTCCCTTCTTTGAGTTGTGCTGGTGGAGGGTTGTTAGATGTCTGTGTTTTTGTGTGTGTTGTTGGCTTTCTTGGGTTGTGATTTTCCTTCTAGTACTTTCTGTAAGTCTGGGTTTGTGGCTATGTATTCTTTAAGTTTGTTTTTATCCTGGAATATCTTGTTTTCTCTGTTGATGGTGAAAGAAAACCTGGCTGAGTATAGTAGTCTGGGCTTGCATCAATGGTCTCTTAGTTTCTGCTGCACATCTATCCAAGACCTTTTTGCTTTCATGGTTTCCATAGTGAAGTCAGGTGTAATTCTGATTGGTTTACCTTTATATATTACTTGACCTTTTTCCTTTGCAGCTCTTAGTAATCTTTCTTTATTCTGTATGCTTAGTGTTTTAATTATTATATACCAAGGGGATTTATTTGATCCAGTCTATTTGGTATTCTCTATGCTTCTTGTACCTTCAAAGGAATATCCTTCTTTAGGTTGGGAAAGTTTTCTTCTATAATTTTGTTGAATATATTATCTGGGCCTTTGAGCTGGACTTCTTTCCCTTCTTCTACCCCTATTATTCTTAGGTTTGGTCTTTTCATAGTGTCCCAGATTTCCTGGATGTTTTGTGTTAAGAATTTGTTTGATTTTCTGTTTTCTTT
>NC_022026.1:20883976-20884760 GCF_000317375.1 Microtus ochrogaster
TAGCAATAGCAATAAGACAACATAAAGGGATCAAGGGGATTCGAATTGGAAAGGAAGAGGTTAAACTTTCATTATTTGTAGATGATATGATAGTGTACATAAGCGACCCCAAAATCTCCACCAATGAACTCCTAAAGCTGATAAACAGCTTTAGTCATGTGGCAGGATACAATATCAACTTCAAAAAATCAGTCGCCCTCCTATACACAAAGGATATGGAAGCAGAGATGGAAATCAGAGAAGCATCACCTTTCACGATAGCCACAAATAGCATAAAACATCTTGGGGTAACTCTAACCAAGGAAGTGAAAGACCTATTTGACCAGAACTTTAAGTAATTGAAGAAAGAAATTGGAGAGGATACCAGAAAGTGGAAAGATCTCCCTTGCTCTTGGATTGGGGCGATCAACATAGTAAAAATGGCAATTCTTCTATCTCTTATAGTCTGTTGGTTATGCTGGTTTCTGTAGTCTCTATTCATTTACCTGGATTTTCCATATCCAGCCGGTCCTCGGTTTGTATTTTCTTCCTTGCCTACATTTCAGGTTTCAAGCCTTGAACTGTTTCTATTATCTGTTTGATTGTTTTTTTCTTGGTTTCCTAGGATATCATTTATGGATTTACTCAGTTCTTCAAGTTTTTTGTTATTCTTCTCATCCATTTCTTTAAGGGAGTTTTTCACCTCCTCTTTAAGGGCCTCTATCACTTTCATAAAGTCAATTTTTTTCTACTTCTTCTTGATTAAGGTGTTCATGTGCTCCTGTTGTGAGGTCCCTGTGTTCTG
>NC_022026.1:20885204-20886881 GCF_000317375.1 Microtus ochrogaster
CAGGTAGCTTACAAACAAAAGGCCTACCTTGCTTTTTGCAGCCAGGCTATTGAGACACAGGGACTTCCGCCCACCTGGTTGCACTCACGACTGTGTCCCAGTGCCCAAACAGGCTGAGCTGGGTGATGTTATTGGACTGAAGCGGGGAGGCAGGAAGAAGAGATGGGTTTTCTGGATGCAAGCTGGGTGGGGTAGGAAGAGAGAGGCAGTAGCCAGTGGTTATAGCCCCTGCAGGAAGACCACGAAGTATAGGGGGATGAGGAATGTCAATGCTCCGTGTCCCAGGCTGTTGCCGTGGGTCAGGAACTCACTCACTCCACTGAGGGCTCACTCCATCTTCTTTTAAATATGAGTCTACTGACAGGGCTAACAATTCAAGAAATTATTCTAATGAATTCTTTAAATTCAAAGAAGTAAATCATGACATATAAATAGACATAGATGTGCAAAGAAGGAAGAAAATTCTACCTTCATTTCCCCCATTGAGACCAATTTATAACATCCCCAAAGTATCCTGTTTCAATGTGTCTCATGCATGCATTAAGTAGGAGATAGTTGTGCTGAATCTCAATATGATAAAGAAAGAAAAATAATTTAAGATACTTATATCTCTACAATAGTAGAGGAGCAAAAACCACAGAAAATATTTCTAATAAATCCTCAGAGTGGTAATGAGGTACAGAATGCACTACCTCTAAATCTCCTGGACTTTGAAAGAAGTACAGAAGCAATATCTGTTTGATCTCTCACCTCCATTTCAAACATGTCATAAGATTGTCCCTTAAGACAACCTTTCATATACCCTGATGAAAGTAACATACTTGGTACAGAAGATACCAGAACACACAGAAGAATATGAACAAATAATCTCATATCCATCTAGTTTATTTCTGATTACTCATACTTATCCCCACCTACCTCTTTCTGCTGCAGTAAGGTGTATAGCTAGCAACTACCTGCCTACTGGTGTGTGGCCTCATAGACTATTTACCTGGATGCAGAAGCCCTTCAGGCTCCTTCCTCTCTGCTTCCCCCTGGGCCATTCGCTGTTCGGTTTGCTTTGGTTCTGATCTTCATCCATCATTCAAGCAGAGAATCCTGACTTTGTAAGTTATACCTTTTAATAAATATCAGTCTATTTTTTTTTATTTCTGAGCTAGTATGAGATTGCTTTTTTTTATAAGTGTCCGATCTCTCTGCCTTCACTTAATGCCATGCGGTTTTGAACCTCCCACCCAGGCTGGAGGTTGAGTCCTCCCCCTGCCCAGACAGATTTGCTTTTGCCTGAACAGTATTTTTTTTTTTAATAACATACCTGTCCCAAAGGAGTTTTTAGTGTGAGAGCACCAGTTTATTTCAAGGATGTGTTGATCTCGCAATGTAAGCCAGGAGATGTGCTGCATTGCAAAAGGAGTTTTGCTTTTGTTTCCACAGGAGATGAAAATTTGTGGATACCATCAAAATTAATAAAGGTTTGGTTTTAAGAGGAGAAACTTCTTGGAAAGGAAAAATGATAGCTCATCCACAATGATGATAATCATACAGGTGGTAAGAAAAACATATAGGGTGGGGGGCAGGGTTCTGTTCTTATCTGTGCAGGAAAACACTCATCTCCAAAAAATTCAAGGGACCCTGGATGTTTCAGTACTGACAGATGGAAACAATTACTACCCAATA
>NC_022026.1:20887287-20897152 GCF_000317375.1 Microtus ochrogaster
ATATATATATATATATGTGTGTGTGTGTGTGTGTGTGTCTATATGTCTATATAAATAATGTTTAAGTTTTCAACAATGAACAACAAATTTTCCTGCAATAATTTTTGAAGTTTCCAGGAACAAGATGGGGCCCCACAACAACAATTCCACCTGGTTGATAAGACGTCATGATACTGATAGTGCTACTACAAGAACTGTTTTTGGTACCAGGTGCACAAGATGGTTCCAACTTGATTAGCTGAAATGGTGCACATCTTTTACAGCATTCTGGCCAGACTTACACAAAATACTCAAAGACTACTTGTAATCTTACCAGACACTGATCTTGAAATTTAACTATCATTTTACTCTCACAGGATCCTCTAGAAAGAATGTCGTCCCAATGACAGCTGGAAGTAATTCTAGAATATGACATCCCCTCTCCCAGCTAAGTTTGTCCTCAGGCTTAGGGACATCATTTAGGGGTTGATTAAAATTGGTGTACAGTTGAGGGTTGGGGGAGTAATTCTATAAGCTCATGGATCTTTTTTTTTTTTAAAAAAAGAGGGAAAATTGGATGATAGGATAATAGATTGGTATTTGTGAGTTTTTGTTTGTAGACAATCACATTGGTATAGATTCTTGTATATGGATACAAAGTTAAATTATATTGAATATTGTATGCATGCATGCTGCTACCTCTGTTTACATTTTTATGTATATATATATATATCATATTGCAGCGTACATTTCCACCTCTGATTGAAATGCTTATATATTGTTTATGTATTGATACATATATATATATATTTATTTATCATATTGAAGTGTACATTTTCACCTCTGATCAAGATACTTATATGTTGTTTACATTTGGAGGTTATTGTCCTCATTTATTGCACAGTTGTTTATTGTCTTAGTCTTTAGTTAGAAAGGTATTAAAAATTATAGTTCAATAGTCATCTATGTTTGTCATATTTATAGTTAGACTAATCAGGTTCTTTAGATACATAGAAAATATATTCTGTATAGATAAATAATCTTCAACCTATTCAAAGAGCTGTAAAATTGGCATTTAATTTAACTTAGACTTCTGTGGTAGTGAGACACAATCGCTCCTGGCAACACCGATCTACTCTCGAGAGAATGTTGAGCACCAAAGACACTCCACTTGGAGCTTTTCTTCTTCTTGACAAAAATGGACTCTGGGAAAAGAACTACCCATACCTCAACTACTGACAAAATACATAGTATCCAAAAATGGATGAGCAGGACTGTCAAATCTTGCCAAGGCAGGGTAAGACAGTTTTGGAAATTTTCTTGCCTTTAAAAATAATCTGTCAGTTATTTTAGGCCTTAGCCAAAGTTGGTTGCTTCAACATTTCAAATGTGACTTTGGGTGATTGCCCAGGTAGCCAGTTGTCTCTGTGATTTGTGGCATGTTTTGGAAGTTGTTTGATTGCACTTCCTAATTACTCAGGTAATATTATTTCCCTTCTCGGATCTTTGATGGGGTTGAAGACTAGATGAATATAGTCACTTTCCTCTCATGTCTTGGCCAAGTTATTTATTATACAAGACTTAAGCTATTTAGAATAGGATATTTGTTCTTATTGTATATAATTTTTGTAATAGGATTAGAACTCTCTTATTTAAACAAAAGGAGGAGCTGCTGTGGGAAGTTGTATAGCTAGCAACTACCTGCCTACTGGGGCATGGCCTCATAGACTATTTACCTGGATGCAGAAGCCCATCCTGTCCCTTCCTTTCTGCTTCCCCCTGGGGAGTATGATGTTCAGTTTGCTTTGGATCTGATCTTCATCCATCATACAAGCAGAGAATACTGACTTTGTAAGTTTACCTTTTAATAAACATTGTTCTATTTCTTATTTCTGAGCTGGTATGGGATTCCTTTTTTTTATAAGCGTCTGATCTTTCTGCCTTCATCTTTCCGCACCAATTTTGAACATAAAAACACACAGAGCTCTCTATTTTTTTTAGGTTCTTATTTCTGAAGTTCTCCAGTCACATAAAATTGAAAGGAAATTCTATGATTTCCTCCTATTAATCATGTGCTTATTCAGTCTTCAGTCGTCAAATCAGCATGGACAAGGATACTATTTCTTCTCTCCACATTATTTATCATTGTCTTATAATGACCTTTACTTATTGCTAATTGTGTATTAAATTGAAATTTGTGTATTACTTTCTCTTTCAGAAAGAAAGCCTTTATTGGTACAAACATATATAGTATTTTTCTCATGTGTAAAAAACCTGCTAGGCAAATCAAATTATTATTATTAGAATCCATTTTGAGGTAATAGTTTCACAAATATGATAGTTGTTGGTAGGGAGTATATGACTTTCAGTTTTCAGTGGCATATGTCTGAAATTTAATATGATTTTTCAAAAAAATGAACCCCCTGATGTTTTACTTCTTGGGACAAAATTGAATTTTCTATAATTGTCAATAAGTTAATATAAAAGCCTTTTAAAGTGTTATGTCCAGTGTCTCTGTTGTCAAAAAATCCAGTGTATGATATAAGTCAGTGTATAAGGAAATTTTGGGCATATTGGGTACAGAGAAGGGTCATGACTGCTTTATTCTGCACATAAACCTAATTCCATTTACTATGTGATAAAAAGGCCAAAAGAATACAAGTGACATTCTTCAATTCATAGTGTTGTTTTTATTGTTTTTCTTTATTTTTTTATTTTTCCATTCAAATATTTACACTTCCTTCCCTACTCTCAATCCCCTCCCGCTCCCCCACTCCCTCTTCTCCCTTCTCCTCCTTGCTTGAGAGAGGGCAGGGAACCCTGCCTTGTGGGAAGTCCAAACGCCCCCCTCCCCCGCTACATCCAGGCTTAGGGAGCTGTGCATCCTATAGACTAGGGTCCCAAAAAGCCAGAATATGTAGTACAAACAAGTCCCAGTGCCTTTATCAATAGCTTCTCAGTCAGCCCCTATTGTCAGCCACAATCAGAGAGTCTGGTTTGGTTACCTGGATTTGGTGAGGTCCCATTAAAACAGGCACACTGCCTCAGTTGGTGGACCAACCCCTTGCTGTCCTGACTTCCTTGCTCATCTTCTCCCTTCTTCTGCCCTTCAACTGGACCTTGGGAGCTCAGTCCATTGCTCTGATGAGGGTCTCTGTCTCTATCTCCATCTATCACCAGATGAAGATTCTATGGTGATATTCGAGATAATCATCAGTGTGATAGTGGGGCAAGGACAGTTCAGGCACCCTCTTCTCTGCTGTCCAAGGATGTTGAGGGAGCTGTGGGGCTGCATCCTCGGCACCCCGGCACCCAGCTGCCTGCTAGCTTAGGCCCCGAAATAACAACACAGAAACTGTATTCTTTTAAACATTGCTTGGCCCATTATATCTAGCCTCTTCTCAGATAACACCTGGACTAGCCTATTTCTAATAATGTGTCTAGCATCCCAAGGTGCGCTTACCAGGAAGATTTTAGCCTATGTCCATCCTGGGTCGGAGCTTCATCACGTGTGTCCAGGAGAGGGGAGCATGGCCTCTGCTCTAGAGAGCAGAGTTGTCAAGTCTGAGCTCACTTTCTCTTCCTCCCAGCATTCTGTTCTGTTTGCTCCACCCACCTATGTTTTAAGCTATGAGGGCCAAGAAGTTTCTTTACTTTTTAACCAATGACCTTCCTCCATTTCAATGGGCTTGTGAAGTATAGGCTCAATGTCCTTGGTTTATGGCTAAAGTCCACAAATGAGTGAGTACATACCATATTCATCTTTTTGGGTCTGGGTTATCTCACTTAGGATAGTGTTTTCTATTTTCATCCATCTGTATGCAAAATTCAAGATGTCTTTTTTTACCACTGAGTAGTACTCTAATGCTTATATAGTGTATATATTCCACACTTTCTTTATTCATTTTTTTAATATTTAGTAACTATAATCTAAGCAAAAAAGAAACCAACAAAACAAAGCAAAACAAACCTCAGAGGGCCATACAATTAGTGCCTATTTAAAGCACACTATGCAATGATTGTCTTAAAGCTTGGGCTATCTAACTCTTACTCAAGATTGTTAATATTTTGAACATCCATCCCATATCTATCTTTAACAAATTTAGGCAATGATCCCCTTATATGGTGATAAAGCAGATGAAGACTTGCCCAGATTTCATGCTCTAAATGTTTTGATTTACATATTTGTCTTCTTCCAACAAGCCCTACTATATCTGAATCAGAAACATGAAGTTGTCTTCCTTGCCCAGCAGGGAGAACCTGTAGCACAAAGCCAACCTCTGAGGTAAGCAGGACCAATAAACAATAGGTTGTTTATTAAAAAGCTTCATTAGTTCAAATTATCAACAGTTCTCAATATAAACCTTCAAATTTCTCCTTACATAAAGTTCAGAAAGTTTTCCAAAATTTAAAATATCTGTAAGAAGAAACACTGCTTCTTTACAGTAGTGTCTCAATCATCAGAAATGTACTCTACCACCTAGTTTGCCTCCAGTGAATTAAACCAAAAAGCTTGAATTAACTACATTGCAAGGTTCAAAAAAGACTAAAAGTGTGAAATATATGTAACTCCTCTCAAAATGGTACCCTTTTGACTTCAGAACTTTATTTTAAGGCTATGTAAGGCCAGATTAGGAAGGTGTTACATACCTGAGTGATTTGTCAAGGATTTTTAATGAGAAAGAAAAAAGTTACAGGCAAAGAAAGTTTTCTGTTCTGTATTTAGTATAACCACTAGCTAGTAGTGTAACCATTCAGTCTTATCTCTACACGAATCATACCGTTATTGCAGTTTCTAGACCTGTGGTAACAAAATATGTTTATTAAAAATAAAGTATAGTAAATTTTTATTACAACCACAGGTACTTAGGGAAACTAAGGCATGGGTCACTTTAGAATGCAGTATGTGAGAACGGTATTACTACAGCACCACAAAAGGCTGGGACAGAATGACTTATCATAGCTCCTTTTGGATGTGCTTTCTTGTATCTTATTTCTTAAATTCTGTCTACTCAGTTGACATGTGTGAGAATGACAACCGACAGTTTACCATAAACACAACATCCTAAGAGATTCTCCTAGTGACACGTTAAATGTTAAAATTATGAACACCCTTCCCAAGGCCACAGTGGTAAGCATCCCCTTTCAACACAGTAGTAACACCTGCCATCACCAGTGACAGCTTACAGCTCCTTGCCATCCCCTTCCCTTCCACAGAAGTCAATTACAGCACTGTATAACTAGTGACTCGGTATAAAATAAATTATCTCCAATACTCCCAATGGAATCAATCCTCTATAAATATCACAAAACACATTATCAACCTGGATGGCAGAGTCCCATGGCCTAAAATGTGTAACAGCTCATATCTCGGTCATGGCTGCATGGCCAGAAAAATGAGCATCATGGTGGGTTCCTGCATTTTTCACGTTGTGCTCATGAACAAATTCAGTGTAGTTTCTATGTGCAGTCTGGGGTGGGGGCAAGGCCCTTGTGCTCCACTGGTTTCCACCTCCCTGACAGCAGTCACTGGCAGCAGAGAGCTTGTCCCTGTTGTTGCTGGGACACTCCCAAATGTAGAAATGTTTGGAATTCTTTTCCTGACGAGTTGGTTTGCTGCAGAATTCTGCCAAAGATTCTCTATCTACACCAGCACAGGACCAGATATTGAGGAAGGGATCACAGGCACAAGTGACCTCACACCCCAAGCCTGTTGGGAGTCATTTTTTCTGGGTTGAAGTATTATGAACACCAAGATCTTTAGGTTTTGTTGTGCTTGCTTTCATCTGTAGGGTCTGCAGGGAGTATCTCTTGCTGAGCCTTCTTTCAAAGGAGGTCGATCTTGCTTTGTTAGTTTTTGTGCTCTGATATTAAGTTTTTCCACTATATATAAATCGTGATCCTAGTCGAATGAATCCCAATCTATGAGAACTCTTTTGGACAGGTCTTCGGAGACGGAAGAAGGCATCGTGCTCCACTGCACATTTCCATAAGTGTTTGCAGGCCTTTGGATGATCCAGTCTAAATACAAAGGTGTGCTCTTGTTCTTTACCCTGATCGTCATCTTCCACAACCACCAGAATTAATTTATTCTTCTTAAAATCCATTCTGGTTATCTTGGGGAAGAAAAACAAGCCGATTTTGGTTTCTCCTTCAAAAACAAGGACTCTTGTTGGAGTTAGTCCTAAGCTATAGTCATTTCCATCTCTAGCTTTGACCACGTGCATATCAACTCCATACATTTCTAGCCATTTGGCTTTATTCAGATAATTGGTTTCAGCTTGTGCCAGTGTCTGACCTCTGTATTCCTTCCATTTCTCAAAAATAGCCAGCTCCATCTCTTCGGTCTCAATGGGCAGAAATCTGAACTCGGAGACAAGTTCAGGACTATGTTCAGCGAGATCATTGTCGCCAAGTTCAGCTTGCAGATTATAAGTGCCCAACTGAACGGCTGTATCAAAGGGACACTCTAATTTCCCATTGAAAATATCTTTATTATTATTTGTTTATTTATTTATTAAAGATTTCTGCCTCCTCCCCATCACGGCCTCCCATTTCCCTCCCCCTCCCCCAATCAAGTCCCCCTACCTCGTCAGCACAAAGAGCAATCAGGGTTCCCTGCCCCGTGGGAAGTCCAAAGACCACCCACCTCCATCCAGGTCTAGTAAGGTGAGCATCCAAACTGCCTAGGCTCCCACAAAGCCGGTATGTGCAGTAGGATCAAAACCCATTGCCATTGTTCTAGAGTTCTCAGTAGTCTTCATTGTCCGCTATGTTCAGCGAGTCCGTTTTTATACCATGATTTTTCAGACCCAGGCCAGCTGGCCTTGGTGAGTTCCCAATAGAACATCCTCATTGTCTCAGTGTGTGGGTGCACCCCTTGCGGTCCTGAGTTCCTTGCTCGTGCTCTCTCTCCTTCTGCTCCTGATTTGGACCTTGAGATTTCAGTCCGGTGCTCCAATGTGGGTCTCTGTCTCTGTCTCCTTTCATTGCCTGATGAAGGTTAATAATCTTGTTTTAACTGCAGAACAAATACATACCGGGTGAGCTCCTCCCAAAGATTGTTTGGTTCCGAGGAATAAAACTTAACCAGAAGATGAAGACAATAGGATGAACCAATTTTTATTTGCTTTTTGTACCATCCAAGCAACGAGCTACTTGGGCTGAATCCATGAATCTCAGACCAAAATAGTCACTTTCAATCAAGTCCAGTAAAAAGAAACACATATACAGAAGGACTTCCCACACTAAACATCCTAATCTGCATTAAAGTCATAGGAGAAATATTACTTAAAACTGAAAAATCCTTATTTACAAACCAGAATCTGAGTAGGTATGTTTTTCTTTTGGTAGGTGAGACATGATTCAGCCAGGATGTTTGTTAATAAGGGCATTATAACACTGGCTATAGTGATTTCAACAAACTTTTTTTTTCACTATTATAATTACCCATACTATATTACGTTTCATTTGTGTTTCGATTTTCTCATCTTATAGTATGTACAGATGGACAATCCATACATTTTCTCATTGAATTATTTTAGCAAATCTACAGATGGGTAAGGTAAATATTAAAATTACATATTGTGCAGATAATGATCTGTACCCATAAAGTATTTGCTAATATTTAAAGATGTTCAAAATAGATGCTTTAATGAAAGTGATATCAGAAAACAGACTAATATTATTATGTAGAAATGTGTTTCAAATAGAGTGGGTTATCTGTCCTTCTGAAGTTCAAGTTTTCTGAATTAATGGATCATTTCTAATATTTTTGTCTTTTACTTTTAAGTTTTTTATCATTTATTCATTAATTTTGTACATTATCATACTAACCACTAATAAATACTTTTATTTAATTCTATAAGCATTTGTAAATCCAACCTGTGTATAACACAAAGTATATGTATTATTCATTTTTATTTATTTTTTATGGATGTAGGTAGGTGGGTAGAAGAGAATTGGATTTAAAATCTTTCCTGTCTTTTTCTACTTTTTTCCTCATTGATAGTCATTAGTCATTAAAGTGGTTTCTTTTAAGAACTGCCTCCAGGAATAAAAAAATGATGTTATACTTGTAGATGAAAACTACATTGTAGAAGTAAATTGACAGTATGCATATGGAAACTAAAAAATCTTGTAGTCTACAGTAGATTTGACTACTTCTTTATGAAACCCTGCAGAGTGGAGCCTATAATGAAATTACAGATAGACTATTAGCTATAGAATCTATTATGTAGGGTGATGGCACAAAACTAAATGATAAATTGTTAACATCAAGCTATAATCAATATGTAAAACATTCAATTCAGAAATATTTGCCTTAAATATACCAACAGAAATACATAAATATATTATAGATTCAATCTCTTTTTTCCTCCCAATGGAGAATGTTTTTAAAATAAATAATGCAAATGATTTTATGATAAACTTGCATTTAATTCTATTTCTTTTGACTTAAATAAGTAAATTATGATTTATATGAAAATACAGAGCATCTATAAATTTGAGCATCTTTTGAACTTCTGCAAGTTTCAATAATTTATTAAAACATTTCCTGGTTTATTATTATAGATGTTAAAACTCACAAGCTGATGAATCTAATAGGTAGACTGGCAACTATATGCAATCAGGAACCTAGCTTTCATGCACTATACTGGCAAAAACACCCTCTGAATTTCCCCATGTACACCAACTTGATGAAATTTCCAAATTTATAGTTTAAGAATTTTTGTGTACATAACTATTACCAGATATTCCACTAATTTGCTACCTATTTTCTCTCTGATAAATGAAAGATGTGTCTGCTGACCTAGCCCACACCCAGGAGGTTAATAAAATGTATTCAAATATACTGTATTACGCAGAAAATTCAAAGGACCAGGAGCTTCACGTCAGACAAAAGCTAACTCTTGCTCTCTTATTCCAAAGAAAACTTTAAAAAACTTAACTATTCATTTTTAAGAAGTGACAGAGTAATAGTTCTTTATTATGTTACACTGTTAAATGAGTGTGCATCTTTTATACTATTAGCTCTAGATATTCACTGTATAGTTTGGGACCTATAATTAACAATACTGTGTTGTTAATGCTAACTTTTAAGACAGTATACTTTATGTCGTTTTCTTACCATAAAACTAATCAAGCACAGCATATTGGATAAAAGACAACAAAAGTAAACACAAAGGTTTGAATATGTCTATTATTTTATTTGATGATGAAAGTTTGCATATGTCTAAACATCAAATTTTAAATATGAAAATACATTGATACTTGTCATTCAAGTATGTCATACTTTAACTGTCATAAAACAAAATGCAAAAATGCAATCAGGTTTTCTCTATCCATGTGTTCCAACTTATTTAACATCAGATGTTGCTATTATGAATATTTTAAAATATTATTTGAATGATCAAATTTATGTTATTTAAGGTATTGTCATTTTCTAAATAGGATACTTTAAAAACCTGACAATTTTTACAGACATTTACTAAAAGATTCATATGAAATATTTAGGAAAAGGCTGCCTAACTTAAAGTTTCAAGGAATTTTGGCTCTCCAACCAAGAATGTTGTGGGGCACACTATAACTGTTTCACTTTCTACACTGACAAATGGTCAAAATATCAGAAAGCTACATCTGACTTTCAGTCCTCTTACTTCAACATCCTCCTATGGTGGTAACTGTGCTTGTGACAAGTTACTTACAGAGGGACCTAATTAATATTTAGAAGATGTTTGCAATGGTGGGAGCCAACAGGACACTAATGTGATGATCCCTTTACTGTCTTTCATCTGCTGTGAATTTACTCATATTACTGTCTCCAAAAATTTTGAAGGTATTTTGTCTGTCTAGTTGAATATTAAGCTTGCTTAATTGAAGTAAT
>NC_022026.1:20897252-20902528 GCF_000317375.1 Microtus ochrogaster
TATATATATATATATATATATATATATATATATTAGAAAGAAGAGGTAATGAATTCAAGAGGGGGTGTTGTGGGGACATAGGAGGAATTGGAGGTGGTGAAAAATGATACAAATGCAGCATATTCATATATGAAATCCTAAAAATTTAAAGAGATTTTTAGTTTTATGAGGTCCCATTTGCTAATTGTTGCCTCACAGGATGGGACAGCAGACATGACAAAAAATGTGAAGAGGAAAGCAACAGAAGTTTGAGAAATCTGGGAAGATATTCCTGCCTTCATGAGAGAAAAAGTACTAAGACAAATTGATGATGCATTACAAGAATATTTGAGCACTGGGGAGCTTTATGTCTTTGGATGTGGGAGAAAATCTTGGAAGAAGGCAAGGGAAATGTTAAACAAAGAACAAGATTATTTATAATGATGCTGTTGGCTTGTCATGGGTGACTGGGGAAACCCACATTCCTTTCCATCTGAAGACCTTGTTACGCATGCATGGAATGAGGATATATTGTAAGCTAGGTTGGAATCTTACCTGCAGTCAATTTATAAAAAGATGGTGTTATATCGTGATTTTGTAAGCAACAGCCTGGTTTTGGAGTGGAGTGCCATCAATATCACTTCTTGGTATTAAAAGGAAAATTAATATGACATAGTATTTCGAGAACAGAAAGGCAAGTGAGATTTGTTCCCGGTGTAGCACAGCAGATATAAGCACCAGAAACAGACAAAGATGAGCGAATAAACTTGCTGTCATTCACTGGGAACACTCAGGTGAAATAAACAGGTGATCTTTATCACACAGGAAAGGATTGGGAAAAGTCTGATGCTTGGAGGACAACTTGTCTTAGCTTTTGGAAATAGGAATGTCAATTTTGTTTATTTCTTTGCTACCATGCTGGTAGGCATTTAGAAGTGTAATACTGTTCAGCAGTTGTTTTACACAAGAACATTCCTAATAGAGTTGTTAGCAGTCCTACATGTAAAATGATATTGGAAATACATGGGGCCCTAGTGTTTTCCCTAAGTCTCTGTATATGTAACAGGCACTATTTTTCTTGAAGTGATATTAAAAAAAAAAAAAAAAACTAAGAAAGAAGTAAATGCAGTGATCTATGGCTGTAAGGTTGTGAGTTCCCTGACAACTAGGTAAAGTCCAGTCGTAAAGCACCGTGTTCCTGATACAGACATTTTACACAAAGAGATTTTACTTTTTGTCTTTATGCCTTTAAATTCAGGAATGGATAGGACATCTTTTCCTGTAATAATGATGCAAGATAAGCATTTTAAACTGTATGTTAAAATTCCAAATATTTGGGAAGCATATCCTGGTTTGGAGCTAAAGGTTCAGATTAAGGAATTATGACTGATAATATTCTAAGCAATATCAGACTTCTTTAGGAACAAGATCCCTAGTAAACTATCCAATCCCACATTATCAGCTTAAAGCACATCACTTTGTCTGTCCCCCGTCTCTCTCTGTTTCTGTCTCTCTGTGACTATGTGTCTGTCTGTCTCTCTGTGTCTATATTAACATACACAATCATAATTTAAAACAAGGTTTTAAATTTGAGAGTGAGTAAAAAAGATGGAGGGTTCAAAATGATATGATGAGAGCAGACACACAGGAAATTCTAAAATCAAAATAAGATTGAAAGTATATTTGTAAAAGAAAAGAACATTAGTGATGGGAAGGAGTCTGGCCATACTGAGAAGATTCACTTATACCATGAAGATGTAAAGACCTTAAAGAGAGTCAAATTTCAGGAAAGATTTCTTTTTGCCATTACTTACATACTTCCAAGACTGCTCTGAATCAGATAAAAAAAAACTAAAATTTGATCTAAATAAATGCTTCATTTTGACTCTGACAGTAATTATTCTAAAGTGGCTTCCAAATCCTAATTAACAGATTAACTTAAAACTAAAGTTTCACAAAAAGACCATATAAATTTAGAATGTAGTGTAAAAGCCATAATTGGGGCTCCTTCACTGAAGAAACTGTCTCACTAGCTTTCCAAAACTATGGAGTATGAATTTGAAAAGAATCTGTATGCAGCTGCCAATCTAATGCAGCCCTGGGCCTCTAAGAAGTATGGCAAATTTTCACAAGAGTATGATCCCAATAAGAGCTATAAGAGTAACTCTCCATTTTAAAGGACAAGATTTTCACTAGGTTGTGGGAACTTCAATTAACACATTTAATTTTAAAACATTAACAGTGCTAATTTATAATGTCTAGGTATTTATGTTTTATTATTAAAGAAAATTAAAATAGAATTAATTACTACAAAAATCATAATTCTTGTTGCTTTCAAAGGGAAAGAGAGATTATTATAGAAATGCGCAGCATGGAGAGATTCCCAGGATCACTGGAATAGTCTACTTATGTGAATGGAGAAGAAAGGAGTTTTTATTTTGTAGTATTTCATTAAAAAAGTGGTACAAGTGCATGTTCAAATAAACATCACCATCATCCCCTGTAAATTTGTTAGACGTTCCAATTTTCAATATACACCCCAGGTTATCTTAATCTGATTCTCTCAGTGGACAGCCTTTTAACAAGTCCTACAGGTGCTTCATGTGCTATTTCAAATTTATGAATCCTGTATTAAGCCACATTTGTACTGTGAGGTTTGTTAATATTGTATTTTATTTTATAGTAAGAAAGAAAGTAAATAAAAAGTTTCAGAACCAGGTGTTATTTCAAAAGCAATGGGACACACTTTAAATATCCAGATATAAATTCTGTATTTATAAGATAAAATGTAAACAAGCATATATCAACCACAGCACCTTGAACTCAGAGAGGTAAAATAAAAAGGTGAAGTTAAATTTCAGTTTCTTTACATTCTTTGTTTAGTAATTTGAATTGATTCATTTTTAGTAACTTAAATAATTTTAAAGTTTGAAGTATTTTTTAAAAAATCACAAAAGCTAGGTTTTTGACTATGGGTTTCCAGAAACTGGATTCTTACAAGCTCTGGTATTTCACAAGATGTTAATATGCATGCATTTGAAATGTATGGTGATCAAATAATTGTGTAAATTACCTCTCTGACAAAGGGAACAAAGTTTCAGTGAGACCAGAGAAATAATCCCTGTTGTGATATATTATGATTACTGATGATTATAGTTCACAATTATTTGTTGTTTATTTGAAGCTTGCTAAAATAATTTTAAATATCCTCACTATAAGGAATTGATGAGCATTAGAATTAACTCATATGCTAATTATTCATTTTCATCAACAATGTTTATGTAATGAAAAATCATACTTACATGACAAGTACAATCATTACTTTCAATAAAAAATTTAAAAATGAATTTTAAATCATATATAGGAATTTGTGTAAATGTTATTAAGAATCTAGATACATATTTAACTTAGCCAGTACTTTCAATTTGTTTAAGGCTATGAATATTTGTGTCATAAAATTCTAATACATCTCTGGAAGCTGCAACCAAGGAAGTGGAAATTTTCAGATCTTGCAAGTTTTTGAGACAAAATGCACAGATATTTTCTCAAATCGGTGTTCAGACCAGTTAAGTTTCTATCTTGAAATTAATCATAACACAGTATAAACATCATGGAAATCAACAGTATATCAAGATCCATCTCCAAAATGAATTCTTGAATATTTTCAAGCATGCTACAGGGTAGTATGCTCAAAATTCCATGGAAAATTCAGAAATTTGGCTGAGATGACAACTATCATACTGAGATTTTTGTAGCATTTTTTCTTGAGCTACTTAGCAATTTCCTCTATCAGATCAGATGTACAGACCTTGTCCTGAACCTCAGTCTAGATGGTCTTTCCGGAGTTCTCCTGCCAATCAGGCTCCATCTTCAACAAAATACTCTAGACTCTGAAAACTAAAAATCATATCAACTTACTTCTATACCTATCAGAAAATGAACAAACATAATAATAGCTCATTTGTGCATACCCATTTTAAGATTCTGGCTGGGATAGCTCAAAGTTACTGGAGTTGTTTATTCCTTGTATCAGTCAACACTGAAAGATATAAGACCTCTGTCTCCTGGTGAAGGCCAGCTGCCTAACTTCATTCCATAGCATGCAGAAAAACAAAAGAAAGTTTCATGTGAACCAGCTATCCTTTGTATTAAAAATTCATATATATGTACGTATGTTAGTGTGCATATATACTATATTCTAATATAAAACTATATAATACAATATAAAATATACAATTTTTCTTAACTGATAATGTTCAAGTTTCCTGTGCTCCATCCTAGTTCTTCAGTCACTACTAAAATACCTAGTCACCATAGTATTAATTACAGATGAGTTCAGTTCACACTGTACATTCTTTCCTGACTTGCTCAGTTACTTTACCTATACAGCCTAGGCCCAACTGCCCATTAATGGGCTTCGCCATCAGTGAACTAGGTCCTCCTACATTCAATAAAAATCAAGGAAATGTCCCACAGAAACGCATATAGGTCAGTCTAGTATAGGCAATTTCTCAAGTGGACTTTAGTTTGTTTGAAGTCAACAAAATTTAACCAGCATAGGGTACTTAACAAACAAGAATAAGCCAATAGCATTAGAGAAGTTTGGTTTTATAATGAACCATATATATTATTAGAGGACAGAAATAGAAACCTTAGTCAATGAGCTATAAACCATATTTCTTAGTAATAGTTGTAAAATACCCTACAGGAATATTAAACTCAAACCTTGAAGTAAGGTTTTAATTTCTCTTTCATGGAGCGTAATATTCAATGTAAATATACTTATATGTATATTTATACATACATACTTCTATATGTATATGCATATATGGAAACAAGCTATTTAAAGTTTTCAAGAATCATTGGGAGCAATATATTTCAGATTTCATAAATTTTAGACTTTGAAACATCTGCATATACATAATGAAATATCTTAGGGATGCACACCAATTTTAAGAACAAAATTCATTTCATGGACATCTTTGGACATAGCCAAAAGTTCATTGTATGCATTGTTTTAGTGGACCTGCATTTAACTGTTAGTGTTTACATAAGGTAATGTATGAAATTTTCCATTTGTAGCATCATGCCGGTGTTCAAAAAGTTTTGATTTAAGCCGGGCGGTGGTGGCGCACGCCTTTAATCCCAGCACTCGGGAGGCTGAGGCAGGCGGATCTCTGTGAGTTCGAGACCAGCCTGGTCGGAGGGCTGTGAGGAAGGGGGTAGGGGTCCTCCCTCCTCCAGTCTGCAGTGAGCCCCGGGTGGGGCGTCTCTTTTTAGTTTTAAAAATTTATTCG
>NC_022026.1:20902628-20905731 GCF_000317375.1 Microtus ochrogaster
AATGTATATGTACATACTTGAATGAGGAATTCTCTTTACTCTAAACATTGCTTTATGTTTAAAATTTTATGTGTAAAATTTCTAGTATAATTTTCACTGAAGTTTTAATTGCATTGCTTGTTTATACTTTTAAATTCAAATACTATCATTATATTTGGGGGAGTTTTATTAAATTTTATCAAATACATTAATTTTTCCATTTATTAAATATTTTTGAGTATTCATACATGATTATAATGTGCTTGTATCCAATAAATCTCCATTCCCTTTCCTATGTCCTTTCCCCTTTTTTCTTAGAACCACACAGGCTGTCTCTTTTTGGTTTATTTCTATTTAATAGCTACCTAGTACATTTCTTGCTGTCTGTGTGGGAATGACTGCACCATCTTCTGGAGCATAAGAGGCTATAAGGGGTTGTATTCTTGAAAAAAAAATGTGAACATCTCTGCCTATTGGGATTTTTTTCTTCTTTTACCTGACTTAACATTGTATAAATCTTGTATGTTCTGTCTCAGTAATTGTAAATTCATGTGTTTAACAGCACTGTCATGTCTGGCAAATACCATTTCAGAGGAGACATCCACTTCTTCTAGCTCCTAGTCTTTTACTCCCTCTTCCAGTATGATTCCCAAACCTATGGGAAGGATGAGTGGCTTTTTATTATTATTATTATTTATCTGTTTTGATTGGTATCTTACTTTATTGTGGTCCAGGAATATATTCTGAATAATGCTAATTCTTTGGAATTTATTTTGACTTCTTTATGTCATGGTGAAATATTGCCAACATATGCAATCTATATAGAAACTATATATAAATCTATATAGAAAATCAAAATCTATTTATAAGCCCAAAATTAATTGTCTTACGTGATATTATTTATAGTTACTTGCAGCCAAAATCATTGTAGTTACAAATGAGACTTAATTTTATAAATTGTTTTTACTGCCTTTCTACACAGTTGGGAATTGTACAATTTTATCTTGATACTGATATTTTAAATCTGTAATATCTTATTTATTTAAATGGGCCTTCCTTAAGACTACTATAGCAAAAGTTCTATAATTTTTCATTGGTAACCTATTACTTACATAGCATGAAGGAATAATCTGTTAGCATGTTATTATCACTTGATCTAACAACATTTTGAAAAGCAATGGAATGAATATAATATGAAAATTATTTAAACTGCATAATAAAAGTTAATACAAAAATACCAGATGTTACAAAAGTACTTAATTGTACACGTTTGTATGTATGTTATATCCTTTTGATTTTAGAATATCAATGTTTCTCATTAGTATAACCAATCTAAAACTACAGAAACAGAAATGCAAATACATTAATGTGATTCACCAATGTCATATTGCTTGTATCAGAATCTAATTATCATTTTATAAAATATTTCCTGAATGTACTTAGTTAATGGTAGTACAAGATTTTACATGTTCATTTTGTTTTTATAAAACTTTCTCTTTTTAAAAAGACATAAATCATATATAAGTTTTTATGACATGATAAAGAATGAGCTGGTGTGTCTTGAACCTGTCTTCCTCATAGTGATATCTTCCAAAACTATAATGCTGGGCTATAGCCAATTCATCCAATAAAATAATTTCTACCACCTAAAGGTATCCCTTTTTCAAGACCATATTAAATTCTTTACTGTCCCATTTTGAACCCAGAAAGCAAAATCTTAGTATTTTATCTAATGTCACTTAGCATAAGAGAAGGTAAGGCAAGATTTGGGAAAAAGTTCCCTGGCTTCAGATTTTGTTGTACTTCTTGATAGTAATGACAATGTTGTTAAAACACCACTGTCAGTATAATGATAGAAATGTGCTAAGGCAGTGTTTATTATGAGCATATTAATAATCAGGCATGGAAATTAGAGACCTGATGCTTATAGACATTCGAGAATTGTGTAACTTTCCACCATATTTAACATTAAATAATTATCCACTGAAAGGTTTTTGTTAGAAGAAATTAAGCTTGAGAGATGGCTCCGAAGTTAAAAAAAAAATGAAGCTGGAGAGACGGCTCAGGAGTCAATAAGAAATGAAGCTTGGGAGCTGGCTCAGGAGTTAAAATTATTGGATTTTCTTCCAGATAATCGAGGTTCAATTCCTAGCACCTATATGGTATCACCAATACCAGGGATACAATGTGTTCTTCTGGCCTCTGTGAGCAGAAGGTCTACACATGTTGCTGCGACATATATATGTAGAGAAATATCCACACACATAAGAATAAATAATTAATTAAAATAAGTGCTACTTGAGTTTACTAAAATTACATGATGATATTTAATGGAAGCTATCTTAGTTGAGGCTTCTATTGCTTGGATAAAAAAAAACACTATAAAAACAATTTGTGGAGGAAAGGGTTTACTTCAGCTTATAACCAACTGTCAAATCACACCCCATCATAAATGGAAATCAGGGCAGGAATTCAAGGCAGGAACCTAAAAGCAGAATCCATGGGAGGACAATGCTTACTGATTTGCTCCCATTACTTGCACACCCTGCTTTCTTATACCATCCATCACTATCTGCTCAGGTGTATATCCACCTAGTGAATTGGACCCTCTTACATCAATAATCAGTTAAGAAAATGTCCCACAGAATTGTCCACAGGTCAATCCAGTGGAATCACTTTCACAGCTAAGGTTACCTTTCCCTAATTGATTTCAACTTGTAATAAGTTGACATTAAACTGGCAAACACAAAAATTCTGCAGTATTATTACATCCATCCCTACTGTACTAATTAGATTTATATTGCTGTGATAAAATACTGTGACCAAAACCTACTTTGGGAGGAAATGGTTTATTTACTCTTACAATTCTCAAGTTGTACTCCATCTTTGACGGAATTTATGGAAGGATCTTAAGGCAAAAACTGAAACAGAAGTCATGTATAATCACTGCTTACTTGGCTTGCTCCCTACTGCTTGATCAGTCTGCTTTCTTATACACTCCAAGATTCTCAGAGGTGGCTGTTGTGCTTTCCTGCCACTTTAAGGGACAAGCCAAGCCCACTCCCATTATCTCTGACCTGCCCACAGCCATCTTGGGCCCTTCCTTTTCTGCTTCCTTGACGTG
>NC_022026.1:20905935-20908572 GCF_000317375.1 Microtus ochrogaster
CTCTCTCTCTGTCCCCCCTTCACCCTTCCTCCTCCATAACCCCCTGAATAAACATTCGACCTCACCCTGCATGTCGAGTCTATCCATGTTTCTGTCCTTTGCCCGCCTGCCATGTGTCTCCCTGCCTGGAAACCGGCCATTGCTCAGGGACCAGCAGCCATCTCTGCCTGGGGCCCACTGCCTGCTGCCACATGGCCCACCACCACTGCTCTGGGACCAGCAGCTGTCTCTGCCTGGGACTGGCTGCTCCCAGGGCCCCGCTGTCTGCCGCCACATGGCCCGCCACCGCCACTGGCCGCCGCTCAGGGACCTGCAGCCATTTCTGCCTGGGACTGGCTGCTTCCAGGGCCCACTGCCTGCCACCGCATGGCCCGCCGCCACCATTTGGGACCTACAGCATTTCTGCTGCCTACTGCCACCGGGGATCCTGCATCATTTTTAAAAAAGAACAGCAGTGGCAAGGTGGCATCACCCACATGGGCTCGGGCTGCCCACATCAATAACTAATTAAGAAAATTATCATACAGAATTGACTATGAGGCAATATTATGGAACCATTTTTTTCAATTGTGGTTCCTTTTCAGAGAGCATTTGTGGGGGAGCAAAAGCTACCTACTCACTTGAAAGAAATGAGCTGTCTGAAATCCTAATTAAAATTGTCATACCTTTTAGAGAAAATATTGAAACAGAAGTTTTTAAACATACACCACCTTGGAAGATTAGTCATTATGGATTATAGAAGGAATGGAACCATTTTATACAGTTTCCTCCTTTCTTTGATGATCTAATTTAAGAAAAAGTCATCGAGAGCTGTTGCGATGCTTCAGTAGCTAGACAATTACAATCAAAATTTATGACCCCAGTTCAATCTTTGTAACCTACACAGTAGAAAGAGAAACAAGCTTCTTCCTCTGATCTACACATACACGTCATGGTACACACATAATTTAACAATCTTTATGAAAATAGCACCCATAGGCTCATATATTTGAATCTCTAGTTGATGGATCTGTTTAGAAAGCATTAGGAGATGTGGTCTTGTTTTTAGTAGTAATAGGAGCAGTGGGGCTGCATCCCCAGCACCCCAGACGTGATGGACTAAATCCACTTAACAACCTGAGAAGGCTTAAAAATAAGGGAGCTAGAGTTTAACCCAGATTTTTGCTGTTGGGGGCATGCTGCAAAGTTATTTCCTGATTCGGCAACAGCAGCAGAAAAAATGCTGTGTCAGTTTAAAGCGCAGCTTCTTGGGGCTGTGCTGGCAGTGTGAACTCTGGCTTTAAAGCATTTCAGTGGCTTTTATGGGACTGGATGTTTGTGTTCCCACTTGGGATCGGAAGGAGAGTGCTCTGAGACGTGCTGATGGCTCAGTGCTCCCCGCCTGCACCTGGGGAGAGAGCCAAATCAGGCTTAGGCAGGCAGGAGAGCATGGCAGATTCCTGCCTCCATACAGAGACTTGTTTTCAGACTGCGCAGTGTTCTGCGTGTCAAATTCGGATGTAACTTGGATGAAAAGAATTTCTGTGCTGCACGCTCAGTCTCAGAATTAAAGTGCTGAGTGCCGCTCCTACCTGGCGGCCCCAGAGCTAGCACAAAATGGTATGTCCTCTATTTTGAAGTTTTCCTGACTCAGCAGCAGAAAAAAAACCTGTGTTGTTTTAAAAATGCCAGCTTTCTGGGTTGTCCTGCCAGGGCAAACTCTGACTGTTTGAAGCAGGAGGGCCGACTACAGAGAGCAGACTTGACTGTTGTCTGTTGCAGCTGCTTGCTGGCAGAGACCATGAAACGCCATAGAGTTGTGGCAATAAACATGGCTACAGCAGGTACCTCAGCAGCGAGGCTGGAAAGCTAAGGAATGGGCTGGATCCAGCCGTCAAAACCACGCCTTTAGTCCTACTGATATTGCTTGGTAAATTAAAGACTCATGTGGTCAGAAAAAGAGAGATATACAGTAAAGAGAGATTCAAAAGCAAAGAAAATGGTTAAATGATTTACAGTGTGTTAAAAATTTATGCAGGCTAAAAGTTGAAGTTCTTAAAAAAAGAAAGTTGTGTGTGGTTGTACATGCCTTTAATCCCAACACTTAGGAGGCAGAGGGAGATTGACATCTGTGACCTCAAGGTGTGACAGAACATGCCTTTAATCCGAATGCCTGGGAGGCAGAGTCAGGCAGATCTCTGAGAGCTCAAGGACAGCCTGGCCCACAGAGTTATTCCAGGTCAAAGATACAGAAAACGTGTCTCAAAAAGCAAAAAAATAAATAAAAGTAAAAATAAACAAAATAGAGGTTAAAATAAAGCCACACACAGATGGAAAATACAATGAGAATCTTGATACTGTATGCTATTATGCTCTCTTTGAACTGTTTGAATGCTGAGGAAAAAGCAACCAACATCTGCTAAAAGATATTTGTTTATAAATGTTGCTGAATTAATCCAACATAGATATTTTGAAAATGCCTTGACTTTGAAATTTGGGTCTAAGGACATGATGCTTTGGAAAGGAGTTTCTTATTTTGTATTTACAGAGGGTGAGAGTTTGTGGATTGCTTCCATCCCAATATTGTATGATAGACCACATCCTCCTGAAAGGTTGCTGTGCACGCCTTCGAAAAATTTCTTCGCTCAACTGCCAACT
>NC_022026.1:20909232-20916210 GCF_000317375.1 Microtus ochrogaster
ATTTCCTGCTTCATGGAAATGTTTGCTGGAAACTATGGGCCTGAAGGCTGAAGATGGATGCCCCAACGGTACAGAGAAACTTTGGGTGACTGTCCAGGCAGCGAGATGTTTCTGTCATTTCTAGAGTTTGAAAGTTGCTTATTTCTTGTTTGTTTAGGTAATATTGTATCTTTCTGGAGTCTTTGATGGAGTTGAAGAATAGTTAGTTATAGTTATAGTTTTCCTTAGTTATGATAAAGATAAAATAGATGTAAATATTGTAATTTTTACTTGATAACCATTTTGTTATATATAATTTTGCTATGTTAAAGTTAAAGCCTTCCCTTTTTTTTCGTTTAAATAGAAAAAGGGGAAATGATGGAGGAAGGTCATTGGTTAAAAAATAAAAAAAACTGCTTGGCTGGCCCTCATAGGTTAAAACATAGGTGGGAGGAGTAAACAGAACAGAATGCTGAGAGGAAGAGGAAGTGAGCTCAGAGACGCCATGCTTCCCTCTCTGGCCCAGGATGGACATGGACGTAGACTAGAATCTTCCCGGTAAGAGCACCTCGGTGCTACACACTTTATTAGAAATGGGCTAGTCCAGATGTTAGAGTTAGCTGAGAAGAGGCTAGATATAATGGGCCAAGCAGTGTTTAAAGGAATACAATTTGTGTGTTGTTATTTCTGGGCATAAGCTAGCCAGGCGGCCGGGGTGCTGGGACGCAGCCCCACCGCTCCTATTACAACACTTGTTGAAGGAAATATGTCACTGGGGGGCCGCTTTGAGGTTTCAAGAGCCTATACATTTCCATTTACCTCTTTTTCTCTGCCTGGTGCTTGTGGATCAGATGTAAATAAGCTTTTAGTTACTGCTCCAGTGCCATGTCTGCCTGCCTGATGCCATGCTCCCTGCTGTGATGGTCATGGATTCCAACCATATGGAACCATGAGCACCTAATTAAGTGTTCCCTCTTTTATAAGTTGCCTTACTCATAATTTTTTTGTCATGGCAATAGAAAAGTAACAAAAACAGTATCTATCTCTGTATGTGTATCCAAATATTCCATGTGTGTGAGAGAGAGTGTGTTTTTGTGTAGTAGCAGTAATAATAATAATAATAATAATAATAATAATAATAATAATAATGCCAATAAGAGTAATGGGAATAATATAGAGAAGGTCAAGAATTTGAGAGACATGTGTGTCATAGGAGGACATGAATGTGGGAGGGGGAAGGTGAAAATGGTGTAAATGCAATACTCAGGTATAAAATTCTCAAAAATTAAAATGAATCAGTCATAGAAAATGTTTTGGAGCCAGGCGATGCTGGTGCACGCCTTTAATCCCAGCACTCGGGAGTCAGAGGCAGGCAGATCTCTGTGAGTTTGAGACCAGCCTGGTCTACAGAGCTAGTTCCAGGACAGGCTCCAAAGCCACAGAGAAACCCTGTCTCGAAAAACCAAAAAAAAAAATGTTTTGGATCAGTGAGTCACTATGGCTTCATGTGTTAATTTGCAATAAATTAATCCATTTCAGTGTGTATGCATGAATGTGTGTGTAGAGAAACTAATTCCACTTGAAACTGAAGTGAATTCACAGCCATTACTTCATAAGAAAAGCAAGTTTTTGAAGATCATTATAGTTTTATGTTCCTTTAAAAGCATCCGTAATTAATATGTACTTTTCTCTGTATATATTGTCTTCAGTTCTTATTTCCAGTGATTCATGAGGAACTGTGGAAGAATTCAATATCAGCCTTTTAGATTTCACCTAAAATAAATTTTTTTGGTTTCATTTTTTACTACATTTTGATGGAACTTTGCTTGCCAGTAAGTAAAACACTGCTTTTCATATATGAGTTTCATTTTGACTGCACTTAAAAATTTCTTTATAACATTTAATTTTTGTCAGGTACAGTGTGCTTTGGTGGGCATTTACTAAAACATTTCCTTATTTTCTCACTGTTGCAACAGTAGGACCTAAAACTGAACTTGCCATCTGTTTCTGGTACAATGCAACATTAAATGTGCAGGACTACAGCTAGACCTTTTTATACAGAAGGGGTAAGGCCATTGCTTTCTAGATTTTTTTTTCTGTCTGAATAGGAAACTGAGTTGTTTAATTCTGTGATGGCATCTTTCCCTTCAAGTAAACAGTTTGATAAGCTTTCGCTGTTCTCTGGCCCAGAGTTGGTCTAGCAGCCATGAGAAACGGCACTCCTAGAAGCCTTAAGGAAACTGCTACTATTTCAGTTACTTGTCCATAAAAGTGTAATTTTCCTAGCAGCATTTAGTCTTGCCACTATTTTCAACTCTGTGTCCTTAAGCCACAATCCATTCACTTTTAATTGATTGCTTTCAAAATTCCACTTTAGTGCCCAATATGAGAAATATATGCCATTATTTTCCAATTTTCTTCTGTGAGGAGATTCCCTAAAGCTGCACTAACCACATATGACTGCTTAAATTTGAATTCATTTTAAACAAATACACCTTGGTTTTATTTCTATAGCACAGTTGCCATATGTGAAAAATGGTTGTGATGTATAGCAAAACAAATGTGCATTATTTCACTTTCTATCACTCAGAGACAGTACTACAACAAAGTATTACAAATGCTGGGGTTCAAAGGCACTTTCCCTAAGTGATATTTAGTTAAAATTAACATCTTAAAGTATTGATCTTGAAGTACAGAAATGTGAATATATTCTTTGGGGGTAGATTTTGCTGTATCTGCCAGCATTTTTTGTTCGTGTAAGCTTTCTACAATTCTGATACGTTGTTGCTCTTATTCAAAGAGCAAGTAGTACAGGGTTTTGTTGAAATGAGACTGAGAAATAGAGGAACTTAGAGAAAACAGATGCGTTCATATTTATTTCAATGCATAATTCATCATGAATAACTTCTAAAATATCACTTGTTCAAGGAAACCAACTAGGGAAATGTCTCCAAAATGTGAGCTTGGTAATAGACTGTCCTTTTCCAAAAACTCCTATAACAAGTTGTGCTACAAACCAAGTGTGTACCATTGGCAATTAACATTGCTATCAGACCACTGGGATGTAGTGAGCAGGACTGGGCTGCTTTTTCTGTCCATTCACAAAGCATATTCTCCACTTTGTTCTACAACTTTTTTCCATGGCTTTAGGGAACCCCGTGGGCAACCTTTCTAAAAGGAGGTTTGTCTTTTTAATGTATAACAGCACAAATGCTGATCCTATGCAGATATTTTTGCAAAGTATATCTATATTTTTTCTGATAATTTGGATGAATTCTTCTGAAACTAACCTACAGATATCCATTTTTCCACTGCCATTTGCCTCTGACCCCTTGGTATCTGTCAATACCTAAGTCTGTCTTCCAGATGGTATTTTGTGAAGCATTATTACATTCCAATTTGCTTGGGCAAGTTCCCCTCTTTCATTGTTCTTTTTGTGGGTTATTTTACAAATTTTTCAGTATTTTATCATTATGGGTGAACTTTAAGTCTGTTTTGTCACTGTTGAATGGCATACATTTGTTTGGAAAGCAGTTCAAGTGTTACGGGTCTGGATCACAAATAGATTCACAAATCTGGTAATTAATTTTTTTTTTTAACAACTAAGAGGTCTATTAATTACTGGCGAGGACCATGGATATGGGCCAAGTCTACACCCATAACACATGCTCAGAATACGGCTTGGAATTATATAAGTCAGGGCTTTATAAAGGCAAACTTCACAAGGCTGTGTATTTCCTGCCTACATATGATTAGAGACAGACATAAATCCTGATATGCTTCCTTCCTAGACACTTCCTATCTACTTGTGATCAAGCACACATTCTGTACAATTGGGGCAAGAAAGCTTGTTTACAAAAGTGAAAACATGTAACTTTACCTTACATGAACAATAGCTCCTAACATTCCAAGAAGTTATCTGTCTTTGGGCAAGTGAGGCTTACAGGGTAGAGATATTTTTGCTTTATAGATCTCTTAATCACAGTAATTAAAACTTAAAATGTAACTTTAGCTATCACACATGCTCAGAGCTGTAGAGCCCTATCTTCCTGTTGGCAGAGGCTAATCCCGTGTATGAACTTGCTAATTTGAACTCTCTTGCAGATTCTAATAATCTCTTCATGTATTCTAGAAAGATCTTTATTTTCTTTTTACTAAAATATTTGCATTTTTTCTCTGATGTGAAGTTGTATGCTTTAATATTGTTTATTTTTTTTCCTGCACATATGTGGTTCAAATGGGATAGACTTTTTGCCCTGTTACTGGCATGGGAAGCATCCTTCTTACTGACTGTCTAGAAATTCCTAGGAATCATGATAAAGGTATATTGTAATCATAATTGAACATCAGGGAAGGCAGATAGGATACAAGAGTGCCTAAGGGGTTTTCTATAAAAAATTTGTTCCTGTAGCATACATCCTTGTAGACAGGTCACATTCTCTAAATGATCTATTATAACAATAAAACGTTTATTTTTGAGTTAATATGCCATCTCTCATACTATAACTCCACTGATTTTATCCATGTTTTTAAACTACATTTAGATAAATAAGGGTGCCAGGAAATGATTTCCAGACTTTGATATAAACAAAACAAGTAATTCCCTCCTTTTAATAACATAGGGACTCACTATAAACAATTTAAAATAATTTTTGACAACAGAAAATGAATGTGCTTCACAGTGTAACTAGAAATTTTCTAGTTGGCCATTATAAACAGAAGAGTAACAAAAATATATGCAATATATTGTATTTAAACAGTCATACATAAAATATTATAGTTAGTAAAATACTGACATGAAATTAATATTAAAATAAAAATGAACAGACCAAAGTGGATGGAGAAAAGTCCACAAGGTCTTAACCTTATGAGAAGAACTTCAAATGAGGAAAGCTGGGGAAAGCTTGGAGTGGGAGTGGGTAGCTTTCTTTAGAAAACAGCACACCAGCGGATTATCCAGTGTGAAACAACCCTGAAAACATATACACATGGAGTACCATATGGACCAAGTAAGTTATATTTGAGACTAGATGGGTAGATGGATAGATTTGCACATATACATCCATGCAATAACAATTTGTAGAAAACAAGGTCATATATTTGAAAGAGAGTAAGGAGGGTTGTATTGAAAGATATTGAGGGGGAAGAGGGAGAAATGTTATAATTAAATGAAAACTTAAAAAAGCTTATTAATGGAATATCTTATTTTAAATGATAAATTATATACAATCATACATATTTTACCATTACAGCATCTTTGTTTGTGGAATTGTCACATTTCATGTACTTGTATATAAAAAATGTTTAGTGGCTACCTATTAAACTAACATGGTTATGTAATAGTGTTTAATCATAAGTAATGTGATGTGTGAGTGTCATACATCAATCTGTTGATTTCATTGGTTAAGTAATAAAGAAACTGCTTGGTCTCATAGGTTAAAACATAGGTGGGAAGAGTAAACAGAACAAAATGCTGGGAGGAAGAGGAAGTGAGCTCAGAGATGCCATGCTTCTCTCTCCCGGGAAGACACTATTCAGCTCCGACCCAGGATGGACATAGGCTAGAATCTTCCCAGTAAGTGCACCTTGGGGTGCTACACACATGATTGGAAATGGGCTAGTCCAGGTGCGAGAGTTAGCCGAGAAAAGGCTAGATATAATGGGCCAAGCAGTGTTTAAAAGAATACAGTGTCAACCAGGAGGGTGGTAGTTCCTTTGTCTCCATAGCCTGCCTGCAGCAAGCAAGGTAAGCCCTTTGTTTACGAGCTACCCAAGCAGCACGGAGATCTGATTCTGATCTGGACACCGGCAGAGCCATCTTTGGGGTGAGTGAGTGCGGCAGCAGCCTACAGCAGGGACCTCAGACGTTCCTCAACCCTCCTACACTTCCTGGTCATCCTGCTGGGTCTATACTGCCCGATACCTCCTCTCTCTTCCTATCCCACCCAGTTTGCATCCAGACTCCTCCCCACAGCTCAGCCGGTTCAGGCGCTGGGACCAGGACCGAATCTGAATCAAACCAGGAGAGCGGTAGTTCCTTTGTCTCCATAGCCTTCCTGCAGCAAGCAAGGTAGGCCCTTTGTACGAGCCACCCAAGCAGCACGGAGATCTGATTCCGATCTGGGCACCAAGAGAGCCATCACTGGGGTGAGTGAGTGCAGCAGCAGCCGAGAACAGGGAACTCAGACGTTCCTGATCCCTCCTACACTTCCTGGTCATCCTACAGGGGCTATACTGCCCAATACCTCCTATCTCTTCCTATTCCACCCAGCTTGCATCCAGAACCTCCTCACTTCCTCCCCTCTTTGGCCACATAACATCTCCCAGCTCAGCCTATTCCGGTGCTGGGACAGGAGGGCAGTAGTTCCTTTGTCTCAATAGCCTGCTTGCAGCAAGCAAGGTAGGCCCTTTGTTTACAAGCTACCCAAGCAGCACGGAGATCCGATCTGGGCACCAGGAGAGCCATCACAGGGAAGTGACATCACTCGGAAGGTACATCAGTGGGCAGGAAAACCTGATCCTGTAAAAGAAGATCCATAGGGGAGCATTTGGAGGAAGAGATGGGCAGGCCCCAATGCAAGAATTCACCCAACAATCTGAAAAACAACATGAAACACCAGAACCCAGCAACCTCACAACAGGAGGATATGAACACCTTAATCAAGCAGATGTAGAAAAAATTGACTTTATGAAAGTGATAGAGGCCCTTAAACAGCATGTAAAAAACGCCCTCAAAGAAATGGATGAGAAGTATAACAGAAAGTTTGAAGAATTGAATAAATCAGTGAATGATACAATAGGAAACCAAGGAAAAACAATCAAACAGATAATGGAAACAGTTCATGACTTGAAAACTGTTATGGAGGCAAAGAAGAAAACACAAACAGAGGGCCAGCTGGAAATGGAAAATGTAAGTAAACAAACAGAGTCTACAGAAACAAGCATAACCAACAGAATACAAGAGTTAGAAGAAAGAATCTCAGATTCTGAAGAATACAA
>NC_022026.1:20933639-20949205 GCF_000317375.1 Microtus ochrogaster
GTGGTAGCACATGCCTTTAATCCCAGTGCCTAGCAGGGAGAGACAAACAGATCTCCTTGAGTTCAAGCTTTAGTAGTGACACCCTTAATCCCAATGCCTGGGAGGCAGAGACAGGCAGATCTCTGAGAGTTCAAGGACAGCCTGGTCTAGAGAGTTGTTCCAGGTCAAAGATACAGAGAACCTGTCTCAAAAAACAAAAAATAAAAGTAAAAATTAACAAAATAGAGGTTAAAGTAAAGCCACACACAGATGGAAAATACACAGAGAATTTTGATACTGTATGCTATTATGCTCTCTTTGAATTGTTTGAATGCTGAGGAAGGAACAACAGCTGCTAAAAGATATTTGTATATAAATGCTGCTGAACTAATCCAAAATAGATATTATGAAAATGCCTTGACTTTGAAATTTGGATCTAAGGACATGATGCTTTGGAAAGGAGTTTCTTATTTTGTTTTCACAGAGGGTGAGAGTCTGTTCATTTCTTCTATTCTGATATGGTATGATGGACCAAGCCCTCCTGAAGGGTTGCTGTAAACAACTTCAGAAAATTGCTTCGCTCAACTGCCTACTGAGATGAAACCGGCACACAGGTTATACCATGAAACACCTAATTAAAGATGCCCCCATTCAGCAGGAAGCAGTTTGGAGAGAAAAAACTGCCCATGTTCCCAAATATGGTTTATAAACGTTCTTTAACATTTAAAGGGGGATATGATATAGGTATGAATAATTTACATTAGTATAGATTTTGCTTTATTGATAGAGATTTAAGGTCAATTTTGTTATATGTATATGCATATTTCAGCTATTGATTAAGATATTGTGATTATGTAGTTCATTAAAAACTGTAATGTATAATTAAGAAATATAGGTCAATGGATAATCATCTGTAATAGTCAAGCTTGTAGTCATTTTAGTTAGGTTTTCTAGATATATAGAGACACATTTCAGTTAGATAGACATTCTTCATATCTTTCAAAAACTGCAGAATATGGCATTTAATATTTTAATAACTTAGGACCTTTCATGACAATGAGACAATCTGCTCCTGGCAGCACCTATCTACTTCAAGAAGAAGATGGGCATCGAAGAGGATCCTTATGGAATTTGATAGCCATTTGGGCAAGAAACTGTTCTTGCCTGGATTATTGCATAAACTGGACACAGAGAACCCACAGAAAGAGGACTGCTAAACTTGCCTAAAGGTGAGATGATCTTTCGGGGTTCCTGATTCATGAAAGAGTCTACAAGACATTCTTCAGGACAAGCAGATAGTGACTGCCTTTGAAATTTCCTGCTTTGTGAAAATATCTGCTGGAAACTATGGGCCTGTAGGTTGAAGATGGATGCCCCAATGGTACAGAGGAACTTTGGGTTACTGTACAGGCAGCAAGATGTCTCTCCCATTTCTAGAGTTTTAAAAGTTGCTTACTTTTTGTTTGCTTAGGTAATATTGTATTCTTCTGAAGTCTTTGATGGAGTTGAAGA
Source organism: Microtus ochrogaster (assembly GCF_000317375.1). Classification (NCBI taxonomy): domain Eukaryota; kingdom Metazoa; phylum Chordata; class Mammalia; order Rodentia; family Cricetidae; genus Microtus; species Microtus ochrogaster. The sequence goes on from NC_022026.1 coordinate 20,935,131, forward strand.
ATAGATATATAGTTATAGTTTCCATTGTTATGATAAAAGATAAAATAGATATAAATATTTTAACTGTAATTCTTACTTGATAACTGTTTTGTTATATGTAATTTTGCTATGTTAAAGTTAAAGCCTTCCTTTTTTTGTTTAAACAGAAAAAGGGGAAGTGATGTGGGAGTGTCATACATCAATCTGTTGATTTCATTGGTTAAGTTATAAAGAATCTGCTTGGTCTCATAGGTTAAAACATAGGTGTGAGGAGTAAACAAAACAGAATGCTGGGAGGAAGAGGAATTGAGCTCAGAGACACCATGCTCCTTTCTCCTGGGCAGACTCGATTCAGCTCCGACCCAGGATGGACGTAGGCTAGAATCTTCCTGGTAAGTGCACCTTGGGGTGCTACACACATGATTGGAAATGGGCTAGTCCAGGTGTGAGAGTTAGCCGAGAAAAGGCTAGATATAATGGGCCAAGCAGTGTTTAAAAGAATACAGTTTCTGTGTAATTATTTCGGGGCATAAGCTAGAGCTAGCTGGTGGCCAGGAGCTGGGGCGGCAGGGAAGGGGACTGCAGCTCCTATTTCAATAGAATGGGGTTTTCCCAGGGTGGTCATCTTCAGAGAAGTAGGTCTAGAGATCTCAAAGACTAAAGAAACTTTAATCCATAAATTTGAAATTTTATAAGCATTACTATGTGTTAAAATGTTTTAATTACTTCAGTTTCTAGATTGTGTTCAGTTTCTAGCAGCATTTTTTTGTATGTTGACTCATTTAATGTTGACAGATCTTTCAGGCAGAAATAATATTATCTGTCATGAGTTCATTTTGAAAATTAAATTAACAGAACTGAACACAAGCTTTTAGCACAGTGCCAGAAATGCCAACTAGAACTCAGGAATACTTAGAAGTTGTCATTACAATGATTGTCATTAGCAATCACAACAAGAATAATTCACTGTCAATAAACTGAGAACCTTGAGACTTAAAATCTTATTAATGGCCTTAGACATATAATTGATAGTAGCTTAATTTAATATAATTCTGTATGTAACATTCACTAGATGTCTATAATTATTTATTATAACATTGGGACAATGACAAAATTTATGAATAGATTAGTAATTAATTTCAATGCTCTGACATAATTATCATACCAAAACATCCAAATTTGTATCTCTACACATCTGTCTTCTCTACACAGCTAATAACCCACTTAAATCTTGATTTATATATAAACATGAACTCATTTTACAAAATCATTTTTCTGAAAATTGCTTCTCATGTACAATGAAAGATAGTATATATCTGGATGTGGAAGAAAATTTCTTAAAGTTTATGTTCTCAAATCAATTCTCCAACCTAACTAAAATACATTTGTGTAAGTATAGAGATGGGGACCTTTTGTGTAAGTATAGAGATGGTGACCTTTCTTGTTTCAATAGCTTCTAGCATGAATTTGGCCTTGAAACATTTCAACTTTTAATTATGTTATGTTGCACTTTTAATAACTTGAGTCATATACTTACTTTTAATACCTGTGCTCTGTCATTAAAATTAACTTAATAAAATGTTGATTAGATAAAATAATATAGAAACATTAATCAAAATAAAATACTTGTTCTTAGAGAACGTGTATTCTAAGTGAGAGTCAGGAATCAGGCATAAGTAAGTCATGTACCATAAAGAGATAGTCAACTTAAAACTCAAATAGAGTGGCACATTTCCAGGCTACAGGCAATCTAATGTTCCTTTGTCTGTACTTTTTCAAAATTTAAGATGAGCAAAGATAACAATGACATTTTGAATGAACAGTTGAAATGTATGAAAACTGTAAGAAAGGAATAACATGAATTAATAGAAAACTATGAACAAAGGAATTATCCCATCCAAGTACTCTAAGGTAGATGACATGGTTTAAATATAAAAGATTTCCAATAAGTTCCCATTTTGAATGCTTAGTTCTTCTCTGAAGCTGTTATTTTGGAATATTGGGGTTAAAATGGGGCACGAAGTCAAGGGGCATTATGCCTAATTTCTGTCTCCTTCTGTCTCTCCTGGTAAATTCTAAGACCACCAAACGGTTCCTGTAACTGGAGTGCAATGTCCTTAGGAAGTGGGTAAATATCAAGTCACAGAAATGAAGGTACTCTATTTGCAGATTTATGTAGATTTGGAAAAGCCATTCAGGGGGCTAGTTTTTAGTTCATGTTTAATTTAGGAGCTACTGTGGTTTTCTTTTGTGTTTTGCTTGTTTTGTTTTTGAGAGAGGGTCAAATGAAGCCAGGTTGACTTTGAAGTACTGGTGCAACCTGCAGTGACCTTGAATTTCTGATCCTTCTACATCACCTCTCATTCACTAGTTCAGTTTTCATACTGTAAAACCATGCCATTTTTTGGTTTACCAGTTGTAGCAATTATTTTATATATGTTTGAAAGAGCAAGATTGATGTCAAATTAATAATATTTTCATAAATTAATATTGGAAGCTTTCAGTTGAAAAATATCATTGAGTTGGTCAGGACATTAGTTGCATTTTACTTTGGTACTGTAATACAATGCTAGAATGGGCTATTATATTCCTTACAGGCCAGAATCTCTGGAAATTTAAGCTGAAAGTTTATTATTAAGTATCATTAACATAGAGAGTGTGAAGCCTAACACATTGGACATAGTCAATTTAGGATTGAATGCATATAAATAAATTTAAGGAGTCACAAAACAGGAGTGAAGATTACTTTAACATAAAAATAATATGGGATAGTGGAGACAGCAAATGACCTTGGAAGCCAGCCACAATATTCAGAAAACAGGTTGCATTAGATACCTAATAAGTAGTCATCAGGGAATGACTCTCTTGGTCAACATATTGATGCTGAATCTGTATGACTGTGAATTAGGTAAGGCTTTTTATTATGACACATGGGTCACAAACACATAAAGTAAAATATATATAAATTAGATCCCATCAAAGTTAGAATATCTTGTGATTCAATAAGCAGTACCAAGAGAGTGAAAAAAGAACATGAGTACTCATAAAAATGCTATGCTACAAAAGACATATGCAGTCTCTTGTAGGATAATATAATATAAAATAGAATGGTAGCTGCCAGGATGTTAACCCCCATTATAGTCCTCCACAACTATGGTTTAATATTTGTATCACTTCTCTGCAACTCATGCTGATACTTGATTCCCAGTTGAAAACTATTGAGATGCAAAGTTTAAGTAACCCACATGTTTATCTTATAAAGAGTGGCTCTCCAGGATTTAATGGCAAGCTATCAGTACTAGGCTAATCTTTAAGGGACTGGATGATTTCTTATTCTCACAGAATTAGAGTAGTTAGTAGAAAAAGTACAATAAAGTGAAGTTTGGCCCTTATATTTTATCTCTTTCACATATGCCTGCTTCCTTTTCCTCTTTTTTTTTTTGACATTAAATGAAGCAGTATATGGTCCTCTGCAGAAGCTGTCATCATACCCTTGGATTTCCAGTCCAGTCTCCAAAACTATGAGTAAATGTACTGCACTATTTCATAATTACCTAATCAGAAACATTCTGTCAAAACAGAAGAAAACAGACTAACATAAAGATTTGCCACGAATGCTTAACATGTTTCAGGGACTTTTCTAAGTTGTCCACATTCACTTACTCAATGAATTTCTACAGAAAACATGTGAGGTAAGAATATAATTGTTTTATTGCCATCAAGCCACATTGTAAAAACATCTAGTAATTATGTGGATGGGGAAAATTATGCAAAGTCCGACTCCTGCATGAAAAGTTACAGGCAAAAATCGGCTTCCAAGATAAAGAGAATCAATTTTGTCTATGAACAAACTCCCTGATATGTATCCAATCCCAAGTAGAAAGTTTTAATCACATGTATATCTGTCATTGGTCGAACTAATGTGGACACTGGGTAATGGAAAAGCTAAATAATTCATCTATAAAACATAAATAATTGAACATTTTTTTTTTACTTTTATACTTTCTGCTGTTAAAGTAAACAAATACTACTCCTAGGAAAGAGAGAGAATACCAATTGAGATTCTTTGCTCCATTTCTTAGCTGACAGTTGGTGTTCATCAATTTGAAGATTATTTCACAATCATATCTGCTCTCTACTTCATGTATTATGTTGAAGGAGCTGCGGGTTGCATTCCTGCTGCCCGGTTCCTGGCCGCCAGCTAACTTATGCCCCAAAATAACAACACACAAACTATATTCTTTTAAACACTGCCTGGCCCATTATATCTAGCCTCTTCTAGGCTAATTCTCATGTATTAATTTAGCCCATTTCTAATAATCTGTGTAGCACCAGTAGGTGCGCTTACCAGGAAAGATTCGGCATGTCTGACCAGGCGGCTTGTTTCATCGTGTCTGGCTCTGAGAGGAGCTGCGTGATTTCTGAGCTCACTTCCTCTTCCTCCTAGCATTCTGTTCTGTTTACTCTGCCTATCTAAATTCTGCCCTATCAGATGGGCCAAGGCAGTTTCTTTATTAATTAACCAATGAAAGCAACAAATTAGAAAGAAATCACTCCCACATCATTTCCCCTTTTTCTGTTTAAACAAAAAAGAAGGCTTTCATTTTAACATAGTAAAATTACATATAGCAAAACAGTTATCAAGCAAGAATTACCTTAAAATCCATACACATTCATTTTTGTCAGCTGAGTGCATGGAAGACACTTTCTCGCTCCTGCACCTCTTTGGCTTCCCCAGCAGCCCAGCTGATCCTGCTTCTGCTAAGGAACACTTTGGCTAAAACAGTTACAATCTGGTGTGCTAATTGTAACATTTCAAGGGCTATTCAAGTAACCATTGAGTTGTTTTACCACATAAGAGGCATTAGCAATATTAACAGATGTCATACAAATGAACTAATGAACAAGACATTTGTTGTACTAGCCATAAGTCCACCTGCTCCTACAATAGGGCAGTCTCTTGAGTTCAATTTGCACTGACGCAGACTCTTCGGCATGCAGAGCCTGGAACTGCCACTGCCTTCTCCTTGCTCCGCTGCTGCATTCTCGGGCATTCAAGTATGGTCTGTGCTCCAGCTTGTCTCAGCTCCAGCCCTTGTTGTTGCATTTGCTAATACTCCTAGCACTTCTGTGGCATCTGCCAGGCTAGGCACTGACTAGGCTGAGGCAATGTGCCTTCCACCACAGCCACCTAGCAAAGCTCTGCCCCAGCTGCCTTCTAGCCCCAGCTGCATTTGTTCAGGGTCCAAACTGGTGAACGGAGTGGAGCGGAACTCAGGAAAGCAGGCTTGCTGCTCTGCAAACACTGAAGGGGCCCCACTTAAATTATCTTTTAGGAAATTTGGGCGTTGCCAATCTGTCTGGCTACTTCCTGCTGAGTGAGGACACTGCATTCTTTGGGGTATTTACTGTAATTTACTGCCATTTTCCAGTCGTCCTCGGAGCGGGTCGTGGCAGTGGGGGGGGAGGCAGAGGCTCCCCCTCCCCACCGAGCTGGAAGGTGAAGGCAGGGCTGCCCTGACCCCTTCGGGGTGGGGCAGATTCTGTCCTGGCCAGTTGCCCCGGGCTGGGCGCCACTCTGTTGTTGGATTGGCTGGCTGCATCCTGCCACCCAGCTAGCTTTACCCTAAATAATTACATGGAAACTGTATTCTCTTAAACACTGCCTAGCCCATTAGTTCCAGCCTCTTATTGGCTAGTTCTTACATATTGATCTAACCCATTTCTAATAATCTGTGTAGCCCACGAGGTAGCTTACCAGGGAAGATCTTAACCTGAGTCTGTCTGGAGTGGGAGAATCATGGTGACTCTCTGACTCACTTCCTCTTCCTCCCAGCATTCTGTTCTGTTTACACCGCCTATCTAAATTCTGCTCTATCAGATGGGCCAAGACAGTTTCTTTCTTTATTTTTTTAGGGGTGCAATGAACTTTATTGATGGTATTCAAGAGAGTAGGGCTCCCTAAACCCCCTCCTGCTATTCTGGGGGTCTGGGATGGAAACTGTGAGGGAGATGCTCAGTGTCAAAGGTTAGTTAGGACAGGGACTGCTCAGCAGCCGAGGACCTCTCTCTTGCTGTGTCCTTGCTGGGATGGGTGGTCCAGGGCGGGCTTCTTACTCCTTGGAGGCCATGTAGGCCATGAGGTCCACCACTCTGTTGCTGTAACCTAATTCATTGTCGTACCAGGAAATGAGCTTTACAAAGTTGTCATTAAGAGCAATGCCAGCCCCAGCATCGAAGGTGGAAGAGTGGGAGTCACTGTTAAAGTTACTGGAGATGACCTGTTCCTCAGTGTAGCCCAGGATGCCCTTTAGTGGGCCCTCAGATGCCTGCATCACCATCTTCTTGATGTCATCATACTTGGCAGCTTTCTCCAGGCGGCATGTCAGATCCACGACAGACACATTGGGGGTAGGAACGTGGAAGGCCATGCCCATGAGCTTCCCGTTCAGCTCTGGGATGACTTTACCCACAGCCTTGGCAACGCCAGTGGACGCAGGGATGATGTTCTGGGCAGCACCACGGCCATCTCGCCACAGCTTCCCAGAGGGGCCATCCACAGTCTTCTGAGTCACCGTGATGGCATGGACTGTTGTCATGAATCCTTCCACGATGCCAAAGTTGTCATAGATGACCTTGGCCAAGGGGGCTAAGCAGTTGGTGGTGCAGGAAGCGTTGCTGACAATCTTGAGGGAATTGTCATACTTGTCATGGTTCACACCCATCACAAACATGGGGGCATCGGCAGAAGGGGTGGAGATGATGACCCTCTTGGCCCCACCCTTCAAGTGGGCCCCAGCCTTCTCCATGGTGGTAAAGACACCGGTAGACACCACAACATACTCGGCGCCGCATCCCCCCATTTGATGTTGGCGGGATCTCGCTCCTGGAAGATGGTGATGGCCTTCCCGTTGAAGACAAGCTTCCCATTCTCAGCCTTAACTGTGCCTTTGAACTTGCCATGGGTGGAGTCATACTGGAACATGTAGACCATGTAGTTGAAGTCAATGAAAGGGTCATTGATGGCAACAACGTCCACTTTGCCAGAAGTGAAGGCAGCCCTAGTAACCAGGCATCCAATACGGCCAAATACATTCACTCCAACCTTCACCATCGTGTCTCTGGAACGAGGCTGGCACTGCACGAAAAGAAGCGGCTCTCTCCAAAACAGGGAGGAGCAGAGAGCCGGCAGTTTCTTTATTAATTAATCAATGAAAGCAACAGATTAGAAAGAAATCACTCCCACATCATTATTATATTATATAAAATCAATTGCATTATTAATATTGGTAAGCCACCATCTCCTCTTAAGTTATAATGTCATTGACTTAAGTACAACACTGTGGAACCTTCTGTATCAAATTATATTATTTTGGTGATGTAATTAAATATAGGCAGTAGAAAGGATTGTTGGAAAAACTTACTTTACAGTGAGTAGGGAAGTTCGGAAAAACAACCAGGATTACTCATATATGATTTTTATGATACCTATATGGTGATATTAAAATGATTTTCCTTCCCTTTCCTTTCAGTGTGGCAACAGGGTCTTCCACACAGAATATATAATTATCAATTAATGAATGAATAGTAATTTTCCTGAATGTATAAGGACATTTTCTTTCAAGTTTGTTTTTGTTCAAGCTCTCTCTCTCTCTCTCTCTCTCTCTCTCTCTCTCTCTCTCTCTCTCTCTCTCTCATATACATACTTTGTGTATGTGTGTGTGCATTGTGTGTATGTTTGTGCTGAGGTATGCCTTTAATAAAAAATTAAGCTAATGAAAAGTATTTTTTAAATTAAATCATTAAGGTAGTTTGAATGAGAAATGTTCCCCATAGTCTTGTACTTTTAATTCTGATCCTCCAGTTGATACAGTTGACCTTATTTTTTTTCCCGGAGGAAATATATCACTGGGAGAAGATTTTGACAGTAAAAAGCCTTGCATACTTCTAGTCTGCTAACCTTATTTTGTGCTGTTGGTCAAGTTTGAGAATTCTCAACTTCCTGTTTCAGTTGCCATATCTGTTGTCTGTTGTTTAGCTTCCCTGCCCTTATGAAGATGGACTCCTAACCCTCTGTGCATTGGTTTGGACACATTAATAACAAACTCAAAGTTACCAATAATGTATTAGTGTTATGTTAAGGACAGAAATCAATAAAGTACTTCCTTTTAGTGTCATTTTACCAAACAAGAACCTAGATTTTTTTTTTACTTTACCGTTCCTTTGTCTTATATCATCTCTGTCTTCTGTTGTGTTAGTCTGAATCTGTTCTTGCCTGAACACAGTGTTGTAAATCTGTCCCTTTCTCTGTGTCTATCTGTCTGTCTGTCTGTGGGTTTTGCTTTCTATTTCATTGAAAAAATCTAAAAGAATCACATGGGAAAGGAGAAAGGGACACTTTGCAGAAATCTTCAACAACATAATCACAAGGGATAAAGTCACTGACAACTGACCCTAACTGACACAGATAACAAGTGAACAAATATTGTCAAGTAATATTCAAATTCCACTTCCAGCATTCATGGTGGATATTCATTTTATAAGATTGTTTTCAACTTATATGTTATTTTCAGCAAATGGTTATCATAACACCCATAAGCGTACATGCACTGCTCTTGAGTATTCAGGGAAATAAAATTATAAGATTATAGCTATAAATTAACTTAAGTTATTAAAAATTGATTATGTAAAAATCCAAGGCTAGTGAAGTTGATTTTTACATTGATTTCTTAAAGGCAGATTAAACATACAGGCTGAATACACAATAGGATAGCAATCTTAACCTGGTACTCCAGCAAAACTCTCCCCCTATGCCATGCAGTTGGGGTTGGCAGAACTCAGCTGAATGTCCCAACCAGGAGCAGGGTAGGTCAGTACTTTTCACACTATAGCACCCTTAACAGTGACATGTATGTCTACATGTGCTTTTTAAAGTTTCTTCACACTACAATTGAAACTCTAAACAATTTAGTTCTTAAAAATGGCATCTGTAGAAATTTAAACATATATTTGTTCAGATATATTTACTTGCAGGTGTTCATTACAAGGAGTCATTGGTCTGGTTGGAAGCCTCTGGTTTCTAATACACTATCAAGGTTGGGCCCTGATTGGGATTGTTCCTAAGTATCTTTTTGTTACCCTCTATCATACAGCAGATCCTGTAGCTTCCGATCTGTGGGTAAGTTTCCTTCACATACTCCAGAAGCTCATTTAGAATAGGCTTTAACCTATAAAAAATAAAATCCAGACGTCCACAGCAGCATACCATATGAGTACCTGTAGAGACCGTATTATACAGGCCATATATCTACATTGTATGGCAGTCAGAATTTTGAGCAACATGGCAAAGCACAATTTGCACCTGCCGTAGAGAAGGTGGTCCTATAGCCTTTTGATAGTTACATAACCTGATGTCATCCTAAGTAGAGGGACAGGATATGCTAATGTTGTTTTGTTCTTCCTATTGTAATTTAGAAGATTGCCTGGGGAAGAGGTATTTTTCAGTCTATGTGACACAGGCATAGATAGAAAGACTTAACAAAATGGGCATAGATAAAAAGATGTGACCTAAGTCACCCCCCCACCTGCTACCTAGGAAACAGAATACTAATAAACTTCCCCCTCAGTTTACATTTTGATACGAAAGCTGCTTGGAAAATAAACACGGGTGATTTTCAGGATGTAATTTCAGGATTTCATAAAAGATCACTAAAAACTCCCTCCGAACATAGTCATGTAAGTTGTGTTTTCATTCCCACACCTCCACTCTATGACGAGAAATAATTTAGGTCCGGGCTGGTAACTAACCCCTACACGTACTATGCAAAAATCATCACAAATTGATGCTGAAGAGATGTTTCCATATTTAATAGCATTTATTCTAGCAGCGGACCTGCATTACATTTCTGGTATTCACATGCTGGTTCATCTAAAATCACAGTTCAGGGAATCTATTGCTGTTCTCTGGCCTCCACGGGCATTGTGCCCACATAATGCACATACATACAAGCAAAATGTTCATATACATAATATAAGATCACAATTTTTGTCATAAAATAAATACATATTTATTATATATTATAAATACATATATTATAAATATATATAATAAATACTTAAAATTACCATAAACAATGTAAGTGACTTTACTGTCATACATACAGATAATCTGTTGGTTTCTTTCTGAGGTCTTTACAACTGTCAGATATGTACAGCATTAGCCCTTACCAGTAGCACCCCACTTTCTCCACATAGAGGTAAAACAGAAACCCCAATTCTACGACCACAGTAGACAAAGGCATTCCCTGTACCGATGAAAAGGACTGAATACATTTCAAATGAATTCTTAGGAATACCTTTTTAGCATTTCTTAGTTATTAGTAATGTTTAGCAAGTCATTAGACCAGAAGGAAGCATGCCCATGATTGTCAATTCCCATTGAGTCTGAGGTAAGCTATAAATTTCAGCACTTTCAGCATCTTGAGAGACTTTGACACTAGTAGTAGCTACATATGATTTTTTTTAATTTAAATTATTTAGGTATTCTTTTTGCTTTTCTCAAATATGTAATTTTTATTCTACAAGTTTATTGTATTTTCTTCAAAAATTTGTCAAAATATGTTGATCAGTTTTTATCTAGGCTATAGTAATTTTTTTGTGTTTCCTGTTTAGTTGGATATATTTACTATATTTTCTTCAAATTTTTATATCATGTGCTAGTATTTAAGAAATATTAATCTTTTTTGAATTGTGTCTCCCTTTATGTTTCTAAAATCTCTTCCTTTCCTTAGTCATTAAAATAATTCATTTTAATATGGTCTGGTTTTGTTTGTGTATATTTGAGTGTGTATGTGTGTATATGTGTTATAATTTATCTCTTCCTTTTTAGTGTACTATGTTCCTTTTATTTATATTTTATTTTCTTTATGTTTTACTTCCTCTTCTGAACTTCTATTTTTATTTCTGAGATACTTATTTACAAATTGATTTGTGTTATTAAATTATTTTTTTCTAAGTCATTTATTTGTTAACTTATTTATTTGAAGTATGTATAAAATTGTATGTACTTGAAACTATGACATGAGTGCAGGAGCCAAGGAGGTTAAAAGGGGTTATTGTGTTCCCTGGATCTGGATTTACAGATGGTTGTGATTCTACTAACTGAACTTGTCCTCTGGACGAGCAGCCATTGCTCTTCACCAGTGAACAACCTCTCTATCCCCAAATACTGAAACACTCCAACATTTATGTTTAATATTTTATTTGTATAATACTATATAAATTTGAAATATTCAATGTCATATTCCCATAATATCTTTATCTGCTCCACATTCTTCACATTGCATTTTCTTTTCAATTTAGGATCTTGATTTAGTGTTCAAGAATAAAACTGTCAACCTGCTGGATTTAGTGGTGCACTCTTTTATTCCTAGTACTCAGAAGGCAGAAGTTTGTGAATCTCCCTGAGTTTAAGGCTACCATGGTCCACATAGACAATTCTAGGCCAGACAGTGCTACAGAGTGACACCATGTCATAAAATATTATTGTCAAACACCTCTCCCAGGTCTGCTGCATTATCTTTCCTGTTATAAATTAATCTAGTCTTCTATTGCCATTGTATTTGGCAATCCTTACACCTTTATAATATCTATGAATTCATATTATACAAATTTTAAGTAAAAGTGTTTATTTCTTTCTCTCTCTGTGATCCTTGTACATTTCAAAAGAATAAATAAATAAATAAATAAATAAATGGCCTTTCACTCATACTTGCAATCCTTCATTACAGTATTTCATTTGAAGTCTCAGATGATGAAAACAAATATATTATCCTCTTAATTCTGAGTGGGACACAAGGGAAGAAAAAAATGAGTGCATACTTCTTTTTGGACTCTCTAAGACAAATTATTTATGTACCCATAAGTCTATGTAAGACTTCCTTCTCTAATTATATGCTAATAGCAGTTTTCTGTTTGTCCTCATAACATTGTGTAGTTAAAGGGAATTTTTACTAATTTTCTTATGTCCTGAGGAAATTAAATTTGTTTAATTATTGTCATACCACCTCCTCAAACTTATACTTTTGTATTTTGCAAAACTGATTATATAATAAATCTATTAAAATTTCTTTTGACACTATCCAATAGTTAACAGTTCTAGAAACTCATATACTATGTCTTGAGAAAACAAACAAGAAATTCTATCTAATTTCTGAATTGGCAGTAAATTTGAGATTACTAGGTTTAACATGTTGTTCGTAGTTCTGATTATTTACTAGCTAAATATGTATTCTTCTTAATCTAATCACATCAATCTCCTACATATAATCATATGAAAGACACAATATTTATATAAGCATGTCAACACAATATTTATGTAAGCATGTCATGTTTTCCAATCTTTAATGATAATCCCTTTTTTCCCTATTAGTTTTGATGATGTATAATTTTCTACGTTTTATTTCAATTAATCTGTCCAGATTGCTATTACTATAACTGCCTAAAGGAATTTGATTGAGATTTTATATTTCTATATTACCATGTTGTTGAAACTATTTCATAAAGACATTAATTTTTGTGCCTATAATGCATTTTTGTGATAGTTACTATAGGGACTGTAGACTTCAATATATGGCAATATTTTAGAAATGAAATGAAACTATACAAAATTAAATGAAGTTATTAAGCAGAAAAGTCTTCAAAGTCTGATTTTTCTTTAGAAAACTTCACAGTTTGCTAAAACTTTTAATAACAAACATAACAGTGTCCATATATCTATTGGAAATTATAAGTAAACATCTTCTCAGGATTAGAAATATGCATGAACTTTTATAAGACAGAAAATAATTATGTGTCATTGCAAATAGATATGATAATATATTAGAAAGTTATGATATTTCAATTCACACTGAATATTTTATATTAAATAAATATTAACAAATGTTGTGTCATAAATATTATGCTTTACTAATCAAATGAGTTTCAGGGACAGAAATTTTAGTTTTAATTTAATGACTTATGAGATGCTCTGAACAAGAAATATCCCTAATAGTCTTGATCACTTGATCAGTAGGTTGCACTACTTGGGGAGGTTTAGGTAGTACAGCCCTGAGGGAGGAAATGCAACACTAACTTCAGATTTTAAGAGAAATGGTCCACCTCCTTCCTAGTGCTCTCTCTGCTTCATCCTTATAAACTCTCAGCTTCCAGTTTTTGGTGCTAGACAGTGTCCTTGTCATTATGGTCACTAACCTCCTTAGATTCTTAAGTCCAAATCAACATCCTCTTTTATAAATTAGTTGCCTATTTAATTACAGCAAATGGAAAGCAACAAATATAGAACTTGCTATCAGAGAGTGGAATAATGTTCTGATAAATCTGGCCATATTGTTTTATGGAAAATTTTGAAGATTTGGAAATTGTGGAATAGGAAAACTATAATCAGAATCTAATAGGCCATTCTAGCAGGATCCTGAAAGGCAGTACTGACAAAAGAAATATAGAATGTGGAAGACCAGCTACAGAGATTTCAGAAAGGAACAATATCAGTAACTGGTCTAGAGCCCATTCCTCTTATATCTTGGCAGAAAATGTGGGTGTATTCTACTCTTTACTAAGTAATTGCCTGAAACTAAATTTTAAAATAATTGATTAATTTCTTTTTTTGGTAGCAATTTAAATGCAGCCTGCTATTGAAACTAATATGGTTCATGTTAGTGACTGTTATGCAAGTCTATAATGCAACAACAACAACAACAAAAGAAGTCTGGCAGAAACAAATGCAAAGTTAGTTTTAAAGAAAAAGCACTAGGAAGATTCATGCTGCAACCAAGGCTTGTGGAGTAATGTTGCGGGAGGTCCTTCTGCTCCTCCAGCCTATAGCCGCTGAGATACCAGCCCATTGGGACGTGGTCTCTCTCCCTTTAAAAATGTGGCCACTTCCCTCTCCTCTCTCTCTTCACTTCCTGCTCCGCCGGCGACTAGGCTCCCTTCCTGGTTGCGCAGAGGGCTGATGGTGATCTGTAAGTTTTTTCCCCTTTAAATAAATACCACCCTATTAATCATAATTCCAAACTGCTGTGGCATTGTTTGTGACT
>NC_022026.1:20955525-20969450 GCF_000317375.1 Microtus ochrogaster
GTGATAGTGAGACACAATTGCTCCTGGCAACACCGCTCTATTCCCGAGAGAATGTTGAGCACCAAAGACACTCCACCTGGAGCCTTTCTTTTTGGCAGAACTGGCCTTGGTCAGTCAGAGAAAATATAAAAGTGAAGCCTGGATTGAAGTGGAGACTCCAAGATGTTGGAGATGCCACAGCTGTGATATATCTGCCAAGGAGAGCTGCATATAGGTAGCAGAACTAAAGGGAGAAATGCATGTTGCAGGCAGCAAAGTTAGAGTAGTAGAGTCTTCCAAACTCTTTGACCCTGGAAAAGAACAAGGTTTGATGTTTATCCTATTGAGTTCTGGTTTTGTTTTGGTCTACTATTATCCCATTTTGCCCCAGTTTCTTCCTTTTGGAGCCATAGGATTTATGCTGTGTAATTATATGTTGCAAGTATGTAAATTGCTTTTTGTTTTGACAGGGTGTTAGAAATAAGAGATTGTTTTTGAATCCCAGAAGAGATTTTGTACTTTTAGAGAGTATTAAGATCATGGAACATTATGGGGTGTTAAGCAGTTGGACTAAATTCAATTTTTTTTTTTATTTTGATATGATCACATGACTATGGTTTCCAAGGAGTGGTATGCTTTGTCTTAAGTGAGCAATATTCTTCCCCACAGTCTTGGGCACTGGAATACTTAAATACAGTTGATGGTGCTGTTTGGGGATGTTTACATGGTGTAGTCATGGGGGAGAGTCTTCTGTTTTGTGTTAATTTCATTGGTTAAATAAAGAGACTGCCTTGGCCCTTTAATAGGACATAAAAGTAGGTAGGCAGAGTAAACAGAACAGAATGATGGGAGAAAGAAGCTGAGTCAAGGAGTCGCCATGATTCTCACTCCCGACACAGCCGCAGCTTAAGATCTTCCCTAGTAAGCCACCTCGTGGGCTACACAGATTATTCAAATGGGTTAGGTCAATATGTAAGAGCTAGCCAATAAGAGGCTGGAACGAATGGGCCAGGCAGTGTTTAAAAGAATACAGTTTCCTTGTAATTATTTTGGGGGCATAAGCTAGCCATGTGGGCGGCCGGGTGCCAGAAACGTAGCCCGCCGCTCCTACTAAAACAGTGTAGCCTTGCTGGAAGAAGTATGTCATTTTGGAAGGGGGTTTTAAAATAAAAAGCCTTACCTACTTATCTACTTTTTTTTGCTTTCTCTCCTTTTTGCTAACAGTTCAGTATATGAGCTCTCAACAGCTTATTCTTCTCATCATGCCTACAGCCTGATGTCATTCTCCCTTCCTGTAACCCTCTGAAACTGTGAGCCCAAGAAATTTCTTTCTTATAAGTTACCATATCCATAGTGTTGTATCACAGCAACAGAAAAAAGTATTCAATATATAACCATTTATAAATAGGTCATGGTAGTTAAAATTTATAGTGTACAGAAGGCAAAATTTTGAAAGGAAGGGTGTGTGAAATTGCACCATCAAGGAAAAACCTAAATTGTAGTGGGACAATAGGAAGCATGGAAAACGTCCATCTACCCAAGACTCTAACAAGTAAGATGCATTTTTAAAAAGAGAGAGCCTACAATGACTACTTCTGGCTAATAAAGACATTTTTTTTTCATTCTGATCCATTGTATTCCTATATTTGTATTTGTAAATTGCAATTTTGCCCAATACCAAAGTCTATTTTTTGTAGTTTTTAGAGTGTCCACATGTTTGTTCTTCTATTGAATTTTAGAGGTCAAAGAGATACATAGTAGTAATCACTCACTAACCTAACTACAAAATGTTTATTTACACAATCTTGTGTGAAATAGCTGTAAGATTTAAATTATTAGAATTCTGTATAAGTGATAAGATTTTGGATTTGATGCTAATTTAACCATAAGTTCCTTATTAAAACTGTTCTAAATGCATAGTGTTGGCAAAGTCATTCTTCTGAATTCTGCTTGTATATGTATATAATTTCCATTTGATAGAAATAATCTTGGCATAATAATTTAAAAGGTTCTTACCATATGTAAGAAATAACTATATTTCTTTTTATCTGCCAGCAAAATATTTCAGTCTTGTTTTTTCCAAGTGACCTAGATATATCCAAATCCCATGAGAGTTACTCTGAATTTATTTTGAAAAAATCAATATTAGTTTTCCCCTTGCCCATTTCTATATGGAATATTTTCTTTTTTCCTTCTGTCTATTCACAGTAGAAGCTTTAGTGAAAGATAAATAATATGACAACCTTTCCAGATTCATCTTCTTGAAAGGAAAGGGATTTTTCACATTGGCTCATTAAGTTGAGATATTCTGTCCTGAACAAAATCTCAACCTGTACTGAAAGCAGATGCTAGCTAAAATTCAAAATAGGTAAAAATAGAAATATTTTAGTGCACCTGCACATAGAGCACATTCTTGGCACTTAATAATTAAATTATAATTCTAATTCTATAAAATACCTTTAAAATCCTTATTTCCAATAGGAATAGACATTTATTTAGTATTTGGCAAATTTGAGTTCATGTAGATTCATTTTTTTAACTCTTCATCATTGCATTTTTAGTTTCTACAGAATAACTTTGTCTGTGGCTAAGGCTGCCCCATGGAAAATAGTTCTAATTAAACAGAGAAAAGAAGGAAACACAAATAAAAGCATTCTTTAAAATACATTTACTAACTAATGCAAAAAGAAAGACAAAGTTGTTGTATACTCTCGCTTTCCTTTGTTTTTTCAGTCTTCAGTATGATTTGCTTCCTGAAACTATAGGAACATGCTTACAAAAGTATGGAAACCACAGTAAATAGAATACTAGAAATATTATAATAGAAATATCCATGTACTGGCTTTGTGGGAACCTAGTCTGTTTGGATCCTCACCTTCCTAGACCTGGATGGAGGGGGGGAAGGTCCTTGGACTTACCACAGGGCAGGGAACCCTGACTTCTCTTTGGACAGTAGAGGGAGGGAGGAAGGAGAATGGGGGGAGGGGGAGGGAATAGGAGGAGGGGAGGAGGTGAAAATTTGTAATAATAATAATAAAATTTAAAAAGTAATTATAAAATATGGCTTACATAAGCACTTGATGTTAAAATATAACTTATTCACAGCCTTTCAGTTCCAACTCTCATCTGAGAAAACCCATGATGTCAAATGGGATATAATCAGGAAGTTAATGGCAAAGGTCAAATAAATATGCTTTTAAAAGAAAAATAAAAAAAAAAACCCTTCATTGTTGAGCACAAAATCTGTTTGAGATGTTATGCTATTGTGAGGAAAAATAGACCTTAATTTGTTCATCCACAATTAGTCTGATGTTCCTGCTGTTTGTCAAAAATTTTCTAGAGAATGGAACTGCACCACCATAATTTGATAAATGAAAAGTGAACTTGAATGCATAATTAATAAAGTAATCATGAATATAAAATATGAATGATTATTAAATTAAATGCCATATACTTAAATGTGTTAGTATACTAAATTGTATTAAAAGAAACTGTGAGAGAAATGTTAAGGGGAAGTGAAAATTGAATTTTGAAAATTGTAACAGGTATCAATGTGGTGACACATGCTTTAATAGTAGCATTCAACATTTAAAGAGAGGTGGTGCATCAGGAACTTGATATCACCTTTGGTTATAGGTGAATTCTAGACCACTTCTATTAATCTGTCCATAAATAAATAAATGCAATGAAAATTAGATAAATACTTCAGTACTTTTGAAAATGTGTATTATCAATTTACTCAGTTCACTATAACCTCTGATAATTTCAATTATCTTAAAAACATCTTACAGAAGTAGCAATTTTATAAATGCTGGTACATATCATCTATATATAATGTTCTTGTGCAAATGACAGGTAGAACTACTACCTGTTACTCTGTCAATTATATACCTATGTGCTATATTCTTCTGTTGCTATTAGATATAGCATATCAGTATGGTGTCTTTAGGATGTTTCATGGTTTATATTACATAAGCTTTTCTATGTGGGATTTCTTGTTTGTGGACTGTTCATGATGTATACTAACCATTTTTTATCATTATGACATAGCATCTAAGAGGCATACAATTATTTTAACATTTTTACTTTACATGTTAAACCTAAATTATATTTAAATTCAAAAAAGAAAAAACATAGTTCTAAGTAGTTTTTTTATTTACAATTGTATAATCATTTAATCAGAAAATTTTACTACACTAATTTTGAAAAATATAACTTCTTCCTTTGATGTGATAGTGGGGCACATTCCATAGATAAATGTTTTAATGTGAAACAAACCAATTATTTCTGAACTAACTCTATAGTATAGATTTATTTCATTTTGTGTTGCCAATATTTTATGTATTGTTTTATATTTGTTTCATCTGAGATACACATAAAATTTCCTTTTAGCCCACAGCTATGGCTAAAATTTATAAATAAAATGTTTTTAGACTCATTAAATGAGCTAAGAATTTTACTTTATTTTGCCATTATTTAGAATACTAGTTTATGTAATTCTTAAATTACTGATTTTGTAAATTTTGCTAGAATGATCAGTGACATTTTTACACCTATGGCTTTCAATAATTTACTGCTAATGCTTTAATAATGATAAGATTATTCAGTTTTAAATTATTTCTGATAATTTTTGGTAATTTATATTTTCTAAGAATTTCTGGTTTATCTCAAGTTTCAATATAATGCTACAAATTTATGACAGTCTTTTATTATTTTGTTAATATATGAAAATTTTCTCCATTTCATTCCTAATGGGCTTGGACAGTGGTCTACTGGATTAATAAAATATACTGAAATTTTAGGATAGTTCTAAATACACAGAGAAAATGCAAATATAGTACAGAGAGTACCTTTATATCTTAAATTCAGTTTCCTAAAATATACATACTATATTATTTTAATATTTGTAAATCAATATACCAATATTCATTATAATTGACTAAAATCCATACTTGATTCAGCCTTTGCTATGTTTCACATATTCCCTTTCTATTCTAGGATTTGTTTCAAATACCAAATTACATTCTATGCTACCATAGAACACAGTAGACAATCACAGTTTATAATATAGTTCTTTTATTTATTAATAACATTATAAAATATTAGTCACAGATTTTATACAATGTATATTCAAATTTCTGATATTTTTCTCCCAATCATTATCATGGGCTCATGGTAAGCACTGCAGAATGACTTATACAAATTCTGATAAAGACATTGATTGTGTGGTTAGGGTAAGGCTTGTCATGTTTCTCCATCATATAATTAATCTAATTAATCTTTTTATAACTTTTGCCCTGGAATAAAATGTCACTACATCTGGCATGGTTAGGATTCACATATCACTAAGGAATGGGGGATTATGTTGTACTTCATACTGGGAAAAATATAGCTACATCAACTTTTCAGATTTCAGATATACAGAAGGTATTTGTGGTTTTTTCTTATATTTAAAGCATTTAAGTTATATATGTGGAGACATGAATACTGATTTTAGAACTGGTTGTAATCTCATACTATTTTGCTTTATTCCTCAAACCACTACAGTTTTTACCATTAGGATTTCTGTCTATTGGTCCCTGTGGCTCCCAATACTTTCTCATAATTACATGTATGGAGTTTTCTTTTCTTTTGTTTCTTTTTTTTTGGGGTTTTTGTCCCTGTTGTTGTTGGTTTGTTTGTTTGTTGTTAAGAAAAACTGGTGTCCATAGACACCATAATCATGGAAACGTATAAAGAAGGGATTTAGTTGGGGCATTACTTAAAGCTTCAGAGGATTAATCCATTATCACCGTGGTAGGAGCATGGCGGTAGGCTGAGGGACATTGCATAGAAGCAGAAATTGCGAGCTCATGTCTGATCAAAAATTGCAGACATGGAGAGAGTAATTGGGTCTGGCATGGGCATTTGAGTCCTCAAAGCACATTCTCTGTGAAACACCTCTTCAAATAGAGTCATACATTATATTACTCATTTATTATACTCTTAGCTCTTTTACTCTTTTGGGGGCCTGCCATCCACCTTTCAAATAAATACACACGGAGACTTATTACAGACCCCAGCCTTAGCTTGGCTTATTTCTTGCCAGCTTTTCTTAACACAAATTATCCCAACTGCCTTTTGTCTCTGGGCCTTTTCATTTTCTCACTTCTGTTTATCATACTTTTATTCTTACTTCATGGCTGGCTTTGTGGTTGGATGAGTGGCTGCTGACACCATCCTCCTCTTGTTCTATTGCTTCTTTCTTTCCTTCCAGATTTCTCCTTCTATTTATACCCAATGCCTGTCAGCCCCGCCTATCTTTTCTCCTGCCTTGCTATTGGTCATTCACTATGCTCTTTATTAAATTATTATGTATTTTAGACAGGTAAAGAATCACAACTTCACAGAATTAAACAAATGCAAAAAATAACCCAAAAGCAACACAACTTTACATCATTGAACAAATGGTCCACAGTATAAACAATCACAACATACTGTATTAAAATAGTATCCCACAACACTTCTCAAACAGCCCACTCCCTGATTATTAAGCATTTAAATATAAGAGTCTGTAAGAGTGTCATTCTCTTTCAAAATGACAAAGGTCCTGAAAATAAAACTTGGAAGATTACTGTTGAAAGTTTTGACATTCCTAACCAAGGAAATCAATACAGGTAAATGGTTTCAACAACAACAACAGCAACAAAAATTAGTGATAGAAACCTAGGAACCTTCAAGTAGATTTGGAAATGGATGTCAAGTTAACTGATTCAATTTTAGAAGTATACAACAGATTGATTATTTTTATAATACTATTGAGAAAGAGGAAAGGTCAAATTGACATTAGCATTTCAGTTTTGGGTAAGAAATACCAATTTTAAATTTTTTTCAATTGATCTGTCATTTACTAGGTAACTCTGATAACTGAGGGCTTAATGTAAGTTGGGTCTTTTGCATTAAAATAATAACTAGTCATATTCTTCATATAATCTTAAATAGTGCTTGGTCAACTTGGAAAAAGTTGAAACAGGGAATTATCACAAAACAGCATGCATCTGAATGATACGTCTTAATTTGTTTTGAAATATAAATGTATATAATTTATTTTTCTTGAAATCATGGCCAAGAATGTTATTCGAGTAGCTCCCATTTGAAGAGAGCTATAGCACACAGAAAATTTATATATTCTAAAGTTGAACAAAACTGCAATGAAACTTGCAAAGCAATTTTAAAATAGACTCCTTTCAAGTATTGTTGGATTTTTTAATGAGTTTTTCTTAAGTTTTTAAGGTTGTTTCTCACAGTTAATTTAGAACTGTTTTATAAAGAAACTTCTTGAGAATCTTTCCCAGTCAAAAAAGTGATTTTTTTTTACAGAAACATTTCTTCCTTTACTCTTAGTTCCTGAGGTTAATGTAATAGCTAATTAAATTTAGTAATGCAATTCCAAGTACAAATGTTATTTTTGTTGGGCAGGTTGGGAAGGAGCACAACTCTCCAAAACTTTCACTGCTGAAATCAGAACTGAAGCTCAAAGAGTATGAAATCTCAACCAAGAGTAATTTCCTTGCTTTGTGTACCATTTACTACATTTTTACAGATGAATTGAGAATGTAGATTACTTGTTTATGGTATTTATATGTTCTCTTAATATAATTTTCAACCTTTAAGATACCATCTGATGGATAAGAAAGATTAAATTAAATATAAGATTATTTTTAGTAAGAAGGTGCTGGATATCTGTTTGAAGGTTAGGGATAACTGGTGAAATGGAACAGAAGAAATAAAATTATAAATATACATTTCTACCTTTATTTTTCCATTTACATTCCACTATCCAATTCCCTAGCAATTTAACCTTCATTTCCATAACAAATATTTGATCTCTTTGTGAAAAAATAATAGAAATTTCAAAACATCTATTTCTTTGACCAATGGAATTAAATTCAAGAATCAGATAAATTCACACATATGTGGACAGCTGATGTTTCATAAATAAGCTAGAAATACACACTGGAAAAAAAACATCATCTTCTACAAATGATCCTGGTTAAAGTGGATGTCTACATGTAGAAAAATGTGAACACATCCATTCTTATCACCCTGTAAAAAACTCAAGTTCAAGTGGGTCAAAGACATTGAAATAAAACCAGACACTGAACCTGACACAAGAGAATGTGGGGAATAGTCTTGAACATACTGGCATAGCAGACCAACTAAATAGGACCTCATGAAATTGAAAAGCTTCAGCAAGGCAAAGGAAACCATCAACTATACAAAACAGCAGCTTACAGAAAGGGAAAATATTTTTGCAAATTTTAGGATTAATATCCAAAATATATAAAGAACTCATAAAACTGTGTATCAAAAACAAATAACTCAATTTTTAAAATAGGGTACAGTTCTAAGCAGAATTATCAATACAGGAATTGCAATGACTGAGACTCACACACCATTCTGGATAATGAATAATATTAGATGAAAGGAAAAATAAGAATAGAGAAGGATGTTGCTTTAGAAATATTGGCCTGGTGCTTTTATGTGTTGTCTATTTAACTTAGGAAAGACTAGTCATGTTGATTAATTGGAAGACCATTACAAAAGCCAAGATATAAAATGTTGAGTCTAAATTGGAGGGAAAGCAGAGGAAATGAAGAAGACAGCTAAATATAAGAAACTGAAGAAAAAAAATTTATGAGCCCCAGGGACAACTTCATAATGGGTCCTCTTGAGCTTTCATAGATACTGGCCCCATCCTTGCTTTTCCATTTTAATCAAAAGCACAATGTATTCAAGTTCATAGTATTATACTTACATATCAGTCACTTTAGCCCTGTTTTTTTTTTGTTTGTTTGTTTTGTTTTGTTTTGTACTCTGGCCACTAACTGTTTCTCATAGTTTTAAATACAGCACTCAGCTAACTGATAGCAACAGGTGCTATTCCTCATGTCATGCCTTCTTTACACATAAATACAATTAATGTTAATTTCCTAAGAATTAAGCTTAACATATACCAAGTATGATTTAATCAAAATAATGTACTCTAGTTTCTTAGGGATTTATTTTATGCCACATGAAGAATTAAAAAAAAATAAACCTTTAATACTTTAAAAAAAGAAATGTTTAACATCCTTAGCCACTAGGGGAATGCAAATGAAAACTACTTTGAGATTCCATCTTAAAACTGTCATTATGGCTAAGATCAATAACACAAGAGCAACTCATGCTGGTGAGGATGTGGGGCAAGGGGAACACTCCTTTTGCATTGCTGGTGAGACTGAAAATTGGTGCAGCAACTGTGGTAATCAAAGAGCCAATTTCTCAGAATGTTGGAAACCAGTCTACCTCAAAACTCAGCTTTACTACTTTTGGGGATATACCCATTTTCCATAGGCCCTTTAGGAGTGCTGCTATAAGGAGCTGTGCCCTTGTTGGAAGAGATTTTTCACTAAGGGCTGGGCTTTGAGACCTCAGAAGCTGAGCCAGTGTACCACTTTCACTTCCTGTTGATGTGGATCTAGAAATAATACTCTCACCTACCTCTCCAGCATCATATCTGCCTGCATGCCACCATGTTTCCCACTGTGATGATAATGGACTTAAATTCTAAATCGTAAACCAGATGCAAATCAATGGTTTCCTTTGTAAGAGTTACCATGATCATAGTGTCTTTTCAGAGCAATAAAACCTGAAGAGACCTATTGACAGAAGAATGAATAAAGAAAATGTCATACATTTACACAATGGATTATTAGTCTACTTCTATAAATATGACATTGTGAAATTTACAGGCAAATGTACAGAACTAGGAAAAATCATTCTCAGACTCAGAAAGACAAATATGGTATGTATTCACTTATAAGCGAATATTAAACATTAAGTAAATGATAACCAAGCTACACTTGTTTATCCAGAGGGGTTATATAAAGAGGAGGGATCTAAGGTGGATTTATACATCTCCTTGGGAGGGGGAATGAGATTTTATGAGTTGTCTAGGGCAACGTGTGAACACTAAAGGGGCTGGTGAGAAATGAGATGGAAGGAGCAAGTTTAGTTAGAGATTTCTGAAATTGGCAGACTTTTGCTGTGTCACAAAGAAAAACAGTGTAGGAAAAATAGCCTGGAAATTATGAAGGTGATTCTAATAAGAACTTCTAGTAATGGGACTTAAGGAGTCTCAACTAGCCACCTCGGGTTGCCAGTTGTGTCTTCCAATACTGGGATTGGGTTGCACATAGTTGAATTGTTGACTAAGGGGATCCCATGGAAATCTGGAAATAACACAAGCATTGCTAAGACAAAGTGCTGCTATCTACAAAGTGACAGCAGGAGTCCTCATTGCCAAGGATAACATCCATACAATTCATTCATCATGGATAAGTCAAACTGATGTCCACATCAAGCCCTCACCCATACATTCTAGTGTCTTTGGTGAGAGAAGGTACTCTGAAGGTCACCAAAAGATCAACATGGACATCAACACAGCCACAAAGTATTTGACATAAAAATCTGCTCTGCCTGCAAAATATGCTAGGGCAATAGTAGCATAGAACTTGTGGGAGTAATCAACTAATGTCTGATATCACTTAAGCCCTACATCATTAGAAGGAACCCGTACCTTCACACAGATACAATAATCAAGAACTGGATACTAGATAACTCAGAACCTAAAGTAAAATCAAGATCTACTTACTGGTCAGTGTGTGTGTGTGTGTGTGTGTGTGTGTGTGTGTGTCTGTGTGTGTGTGTGTTTGTGTGTTTGTGTGTGTGCATGTGTATAACTCCTAAAGATATTCTGCTACACTCATAGATCAATGTCTTATCCAGTCATCATCATATAGGCTCCCTATGGCAGCAGTTGGGAACAGATGTAGAGATCCACAGCCAGACATTATATGGAGAGAGAGTTGAAATGGGAGAGCTCCACTAAAGGAGCTCAGAGAATACCATGGTGTAGTAGAAACAGTGGGCTTCATTCCTGCTACACTCATAGATCAATGTCTTATCCAGTCATCATCACATAGGCTTCCTATGGCAGCAGTTGTGAACAGATGTAGAGATCCACAGCCAGACATTATATGGAGAGAGAGTTGAAATGGGAGAGCTCCGCTATAGGAGCTCAGAGAATACCATGGTTTAGTAGACACAGTGGGCTACATTCCTACTGCCTGGCTTCTGGCTGCCTGCCTAGCTTATGCCCCGAAAAAACAACACACAAACTGTATTCACATAAACACTGCCTCGCCCATTATATCTAGTCTCTTCTTGGCTAACTCTCACATCTCGACTAACCCATTACTAATAATCTGTGTAGCACCACAAAGTGGTGGCTTACCAGAAAGGATTCTAGTGTATGTCTATCTTGGGCCATAGTTTCATCACGTCTGCCCCAGAGAGGAGAGGCATGGTGATTGCCTCACTTCCTCCCAGCATTCTATTCTATTTTCCCCACCTACCTATGTTCTGACCTATCAGGCGAAGCAGTTTTCTTTATTAATCAACCAATGAAACAACAGATAAAGACCCTTCTACATCATTTCCCCTTTTTCTGTTTAAACAAAAAAGAAGGCTTTAACTTTAACATAGCAAAATTACATATAACAAAACAGTTATTAAGCAATAATTACAGTTACAATATTTATATCTACTTTATCTTTTATCATAAGTAAAACTAAAACTATGACTATCCATTCTTCAATACCCTCAAAGACTCCAGAATAATATAATATTACCTAATTAAACAAAAAATAAGCAACTTTCAAAACTCTAGAAATGACTGAGAAAACTTGATGCCTGGACTGTCACCCAAGTTCCTCTGTACCTTTGGGGCATCCATCTTTGGCCTTCAGGCTCATAGTATCCAGAGACATTTCCATGAAGCAGGAAATTTCAAAGGCAGTTCAGTCACTATCTGCTGTGTCTTGCAGAATGTCTCACAGACTCTTTCATGAATCAGGAACCCTGAAATACCATCTCACCTTTAGGCAAGTTCAGCAGTCCTCTTTCTGCGAGTTCTTTGTGTCTAGTTTATACAACAGTCTAGGCAAGAGCAGTTTCTTGCTCAAATGGCTATCAAACTTCATAAGGAGCCTCTTTAATGCCCATCTTCCTCTCGAAGTAGATTGGTGCTGCCCCGAGCAGACGCGTCTCATTGTTATGAAAAATCCCAAAGTTATTAAAACATTTAAAATGCCATATTATGTAATCTTTGAAAGATATGAAGAATGCCTATCTGAAATATATCTATGCACACCTAGAAAGTCTAACTAACATAATTACAAACTTGACTATTATACATGATTATCTATTAACAATCTATATACATTTTTACATGAACTACATAATCACAATGCCTTAGTCAAGGTCATAAATATATATATACATATAATAAGATTGACCTTAAATTTATATCAATAAAGTCAAATCCATACCAATGCAAATTATTCATATCTATATCCTACCCACCTTTAAATGTAAAAGAACATTTATAAACAATATTTGGGAATATGGATGTAGTTATTTCTCTCCAAACTGCTTCATGCTGAATGGGGGTGCTGTTATTTAGCTCTTTCTCGGCACAACCGGTCTGCTAGGTACATCTCAGTCAGCAGATGAGTGAAGTAATTATTTATAATTTATTTATTTATTAAAGATTTCTGTCTCTTCCCCACCACTGCTTCCAATTTCCCTCCCCCTCCCCCAATCAATTCCCCCTTCCTCATCAACCCAAAGAGCAATCAGGGTTCCCTGCCCTGTGGGAAGTCCAAGGACCACCCACCTCCGTCCAGGTCTAGTAAGGTGAGCATCCAAACTGCCTAGGCTCCCACAAAGCCAGTACGTGCAGAAGGATCAGGCGATGAAAGGAGACAGAGACAGAGATGCATATTGGAGCACTGGACTGAAATCTTAAGGTACAAATCAGGAGCAGAAGGAGAGAGAGCATGAGCAAGGAACTCAGGACAAAGAGGGGTGCACCCACACACTGAGAACATGAGGATGTTCTATGGGGAACTCGAAAAAGACTGGGATAAAACCGGACTCGCTGAACATAGCGGACAATGAGGATTACGGAGAACCCAAGATCAATGGCAGTGAAGAAATTTTTTGAGGGTGTTCACAGCAATCTTTCAGGAGGGTGTGGTCTATCATACCATATTGGGATAAAAGCAATCCACAGGGTCTAATCCTCTGTGAAAACAAACGAAGAAATTCCTTTCCAAAGTATCATATCCTTAGATCCAAATTCTAAAGTCAAGGTATTTTCAAAACATCTATTTTGGATTAGTTCAGCAGCGTTTATAAACAAATATCTTTTAGCAGCTGTTGCTCTTTCCTCAGCATGCAAACAACTCAAAGAGAGCATAATAGCATACAGTATCAAAGTTCTCTGTGTATTTTACATCTTTGTGTGGCTTTATTTTAACCTCTATTTCTTTTCTTTTTACTTTTACATTTTGAGACAGGTTCTCTGTATATCTTTGTCCTGGAATAACTCTATAGACCAGGCTGTCCTTGAACTCACAGAGGTCCATCCATCTCTGCCTCCACAAAGCTGGGATTAAAGGTGTGTGCTACCACAACTTGAACTCACCGAGATCTGTCTGTCTCTGCCTCCCAGGCATTGGGATTTGTAACAGTGTAAACGAATGCAGACAGATTGTAAAAATACACATATAGCTTTAATGGAGAAATAGACTTACAGAACCACCGTTCCCATGGAGACCAGGAAAGCAGAAGCAAGCGCTGTGAGCATGCTAGCCAGATTTATAAGTAAACATTAAGCGGAGGCAAACACGCCCCCTAAGGTGCGGAACTTATCCCCACATCTTCCCCTTTTTCTAAATAAGACAGAACTAAACCAAATGCAACTATATACAATAATGACAAATAATAAATATAACAAACAATATTGAGAACAAAAGTTTTGCTAAACATTATATCTCAAGGAGTCTAAATAATGTAGA
>NC_022026.1:20984873-20985747 GCF_000317375.1 Microtus ochrogaster
AGTAGGAGCTTAAAACTGTTCTTGAGCACTGGTCCCGTCCAGATGGGATTCCTCAGCAACTGAACAGGGCCACCCGGTAGCCCAATGATCCGGTGACAAAAGGATGGACGGAGCAAGGGCTGGAAAGGAGTTTCTTATTTTGTTTTCACAGAGGGTAAGAGTCTCTGGATCGCTTCTATCCCAATATGGTATGATGGACCACACCCTCCTGACGGGTTGCTCTGAACACCTTCAGAAAATTGCTTTGCTCAACTGCCAACTGAGATGAAACTAGCACACAAATTATACCATTAACGACCTAATTAACAGAGCCCCCATTCAGCAGGAAGCAGTTTGGAGAGATAAAACTGAGCCCATGTTCCCAAATATGGTTTATAAACGTTCTTTTACATTTAAAGGGGGATATGATATAGGTATGAATAATTTGCATTGATATGGACTTTTTTTAGTGATATAAATTTAAGATAAATTTTGTTATATGTATATGTATTTCTGATCTTTGTTAAGGTATTGTGATTGTGTAGTTAACTTAAAAATGTAATATATATAGTTTTTTAATAGATAATCATAATAGTCAAGTTTGTAGTCATGTTAGTTAAGATTTTCTAGATGTACGTAGATATATTTTAGATAAGCATTCTTCGTATCTTTCAAAGATTATAGAATATGGCATTTTAAATGTTTTAATAACTTAGGGTTTTTCATGACAATGTGACACTCTGCTCCTGGCTGCACCAATCTACTTCAAAAGGAAGATGGGCATCAAAGAGGATCCTTATGGAGTTTGATAGCCATTTGGGCAAGAATCTGCTCTTGCCTGGACTATTGCATAAACTGTAAACTAAGAACCTGCAGAGAGAGGACTACTGAACTT
>NC_022026.1:20986516-20992334 GCF_000317375.1 Microtus ochrogaster
GGGGCATAAGCTAGCCAGGCGGCCGGGGTGCTAGGGACGCAGCCCCACTGCTCCTATTACAACAGGGATTGAAGGCATGTGCTACCACACGTTCAAGTCACAGAGGTCAATCTACCTCTGCCTCCCAAGTGTTGGGATTAAATGTGTGCACTACCACACCCAACTACTCTCTTTCCTTTTTTGTTTGTTTTTTACTTTAAGAACTTTAACTTTTAGCCTGCATGTATATTTTAACACACTGTAAACCATTTAGAAGTTTTCTTTGTCTTTGAATCTTTCTTTTTGTGACCACTCAAGTCTTTAATTTACCAAGAAATATAGGTAGGATTAAAGCCATGGCTTTGACTGCTGGATCAAGCCCATTCCTTAGCTTTGCAGCCTCATGTTGGAGGTACCAGTTGTAGCCATTTTTATTGCCACAACTCTGTGGCGTTTCATGGTCCTTGCCAGCAAGCATTCTGATCACAGACCACACTCATTCAGACTGCCTGCATGAGTCAAAGTTTGCCCTGGCAGGAGGGCCCAAAAAGCCAGCATTTTAAAACAGCACAACCTTTTTCCTGCTACAGCTGAAAACAAACAAACATGCAGTCAGCTTTTATCAGCACCATTTAAATGTTTTATAGCAGGACCTCTTAATAGCTGCAGGGTTTTTTAGCTAAAGCTGAGTCAAGAAGCCTCTCTTAGATGAAAGGCAAGCAGAGCAGACCCAAGAAATTGCTACTACCAAGAAAACATGCTTTACTCTATTCTTTCCCATGCCTTCTCAGGCTTTCTGTGGATTCAGTCATCCACGTCTGGGTACCATTCTGTAAAAGGAGCAGAGGGCTGCATTTCTGCAGCCTGGCTCCTGGCCGCCCGGCTAGCTTAAGCCCCGAAATACACACAAACTGTATTCATATAAACACTGCCTGGCCCATTATATCTAGCCTCTTCTTGGCTAACTCTCAAATCTCGACTAACCCATTACTAATAATCTGTGTAGCACCACAAAGTGGTGGCTTACCAGAAAGGATTCTAGTGTATGTCCATCTTGGGCCATAGTTTCATCACGTCTGCTCCAGAGAGGAGAGGCATGGCGATTGCCTCACTTCCTCCCAGCATTCTGTTCTGTTTTCCCCACCTACCTATGTTCTGACTTATCAGGCCAAGCAGTTTTCTTTATTAATCAACCAATGAAACAATAAATAGATAAAGACCCTTCTATATCACCATGGAGATTGTAAGATCCAAGGAGTATGGAGGACGTCAGAAGAACAAGACCCTCTGAACCAAATAAACAAGCTACATATGTGCCTACAGAGAAAAGCAGAAAGCGCAGGGCCTACATGGGTCTACACCAGGTCATCTGTGATAGTATACCTATTAGTTTAGTATTTTATGGGACATATAATTGTGTAAATGAGTGGCTCTCTGATTCTTAGGGATCTTTTCCCTCTGTTGGGTTGACATATCCAACTTTGATATGATGCTTTTTGCTTAATCTTATTACATTTGATTTTTTCATGTTTGGTTGTTAATCTTTTGAAGCCTGCTCTTTTCGAATAAGGGAGAGAAAGGGAGTGGATCAAGAGGGTAGGAAGGAGAGAACCTGGGTGAAGTAGAGAAAAGGGAAATTATAATCATGATATATTATATGAGAAAAGAATCTATTTTCAATAAAAATTAAAAATAGAAAAAATACACTTAGAAAAATTTGCTGAGCCTTTTCACACAGTATTTATAAATTAAGAGGAATTGGAAATTTTAATACATTTGTATTTAAGAATAAAATATATCTTTCAAAATATCCATTTATTTGATGCAAAGAACCACAGCCAAACAAACAGGGGTGGAGCTTGGAGAATCCTGAAGAAGAGGAGGAGGAAGGACTGAAGAAACCAGAAGATTGAAGGACATCACAAGGAACCCACTGAATCAACTAATCTGGGCTCATGTGGGCTCATGTGGGCTCATAGAGACTAACTGACAATCAGAAAGCCTACATGGGACTGACCTG
This sequence comes from Microtus ochrogaster, assembly GCF_000317375.1. Classification (NCBI taxonomy): domain Eukaryota; kingdom Metazoa; phylum Chordata; class Mammalia; order Rodentia; family Cricetidae; genus Microtus; species Microtus ochrogaster. Next base: position 20,988,516 of record NC_022026.1, read on the forward strand.
GAACCTCTGCATATATATTACAATTGTGTGACTTGATCTTCATGTGCTACTCTGTGGCTGATTCTGCTCTTTTGTTGGCTTTTGAGACCCTACTGCTCATAGTAGGTTGCCTTGTCTAGCCTTAATATGAGTGGCAGTGTTTAGTCTTACTGCAACTTGCCATGTTTGGTTGATATCCTTGGGAGGCCTGCCATTTTAAAAAGAGAAATGGTGAAGGAGTGGATGAGGAGTGAGAGGAGGGGTAGGGTCTAGGAGGAGAGGAGGGAAAAATGGGAAAGGATATAACATAATAAAATAAAATAAAGTTAATCTGTTTCTTATCGGTAACTCGAACTTCATATATAATCAATTGGTCTTGTATTAGCTGGGCAACAGTTTTATGACTTTTCAGCCATTCCCTGTAGTAGCTCCCTGTCAAGTCTACCCCATTTCCATCTTATGAGCTACATGATATTCATTTTTCTCAGTATCTACCTTTTGAAATATTAACATATTTTATACTACTGTCGGACTTACTTTTCTATGTAATTCTCTTGAAATAATGATGTTTTTGTTGTCTATCTATTTTATCTATTGAGTTTTGTTTTATATTACTTCAATCTGAACTTGGGCATTCATTAATAGAAGGAAGAAAGTACTTTTGTCTTAACTTAGGATTTTAGCTTTAGTCTGAACACTCAATATGATCCAGATTAATTATCCCAAAAGGACATACGATATGAAAAACAGCTTTGTAACCATTACTATGTGAATAAAGCCATTATCATCAGTCCAGGCCCATCCGAGCTTCTGGGAAACTAAAAAATAATAATCTACACCAAATGGCATTTCCTGCACTTGCATGACTTCTACATTGTTTCCTTCCTTATTAAGGTAGAATTCTGCCTTTCTTTAAATGGAGACTGTTCTTATGCTTCCTAGCCACCCAGACTCAAATAATCACACAGAAACTATATTAATTACAACACTGGCCAATGACTTAGGTGTATTTCTAGCTAGCTCTTACATCTTAAATTAACCCATTTTTATTAATCTGTGTATTACCATGAGGCAGTGTCCTACCTGTAAGGTCCCAGTGTCTACCTTCTTTGCTAATGGTGCCCACCATCTGAGGCATGAAGCCACATAAGACCTAAAAACAGCTTTAAAAAAGTACTTCTAGACCTAGAAAAAAAAACAGCAGTCAATTGGAGCATTTTGGTAGCCACATTTTTTCAGATAATCTCTATTTGTTGGGAATAAGCAGAAGTGAAGCTCCTTGTAAGAGAAGGCTTCCTGACATAGAAATTGCAGCAAAAACTGCATGGCTTCTTTAAGAGACAGTTTCTTGGCTCTTTTGGGAGGTTTTTCACTTAAATGAGGTTTGTGATAGGTGTGCTACTAGCTGCTTGATGGTGAAAAGTCCCCTTGTATACCTGGAACTGTGGCAGTGAGAAAGGCTTGCAGAGGCAGTGAATATACCTTGACCATGTTGGGCAGGCTGGAGCCAACAGATAAGAAGGGGATTTGGTCCTAGCCTGCTTAACATTTTTTAAAAAGGTACTCCTGATTAGAAAATGGTTATAGATACACGATAAAGACAGATTCAGACAAAAATAAACCTCTGAACCGGTCATATGTTGAAGGGGAAAGAGCCGCTTTATTGTCCTGGTTGTCTGGCTAGCAGGAGGGCCCAGTTGTTTGTCCCTGCTGCCTGGCAAGCTTAGCCTCAACTTAATCACACAGAAATCATATTAATTTAAACATGCTTGACCCATTAGCTCTAGCTTCTTATTGGCTAACTCCTACATCTTTATTTAGTCCATTTCTACTAATCTGTACATCACCACAAGGTCGTGGCCTACGAGCAAAATTTCAGCACATCTACCTCCAGCCTCAGATCTATGATGTCCCTCTGACTTTGTTTTCTTCCTCACAGAATTTAGTTCTGTCTTCCTCACCTACCTAAGTTCTGTCCTATCAACATGCCAGGGCAGTTTCTTTATTCATTAACCAATGTACACTGCACATGGACAAAAGGACCTCCCACACCATTTCCCCTTTTCTGTTTAAACAAAAAGGAAGGCTTTAACATACCAAAATTACATATAACAAAACAGTTATCAAGCAAGAATTGCAGTACCAATATTTATATCTACTATATTTTTTATTATAATTAAGGAAAACTGTAACTTTAACTTCATCAAAAATTCCAGAAGGACATAATATTTCCTGAGTAAACAGGATGTGCATTGTAAGCAACTTCCAAAACTCTAGAATTTACAGAGACACATTGCTGCTGGGAGAGTCACCCAAAGTTCTTTTGCACCATTGTGTTATCCATCTTTGGCCTACAGGCCCATAGTATCCAGCAGACTTTTTGATGAAGCAGGGAATTATAAAGATAGTTCAGTCACTTTCTTCTGTATCCTGCAGAATGTCTTGCAGAATCTTTCATAAAGCAGGAACCCTGAGGATCATCTCATCTTTAGGCAAGTTCAGCAGTGATTTTTTTGTGGGTACTGCATGTCTAGTTCAGCAGTTCAGGCAAGAACAGTTTCTTACCCAAATGGCTAAGGAGCCTCTTTAATGCCCATCTTTTTCTCAAAAAAATTGATGCTGCCAGAAACAGATATGTCTCACTGTCATAAAAATTCCTAAATTCTTAAAACATTTTAAATGCCATATTCTGTAGTCTTTGCAAGATATGGAAAACATTTATCCATCTGAAATATATCTATGCACATCTAGAAAATCTTACTAACATGATTATTATAGATGATTATCTATTAACCTATATTTTTAATTATGCATTACATTTTTAAGTGAACTACACAATCAAAATACCTTAATCAAGATCAGAAATACATACACAAATAACAAAATTGACATTAAATTTGTATCAATAAACCAAGTCCATACCAAAGCAAATCTCTATAGCATGTCCCCCTTAAAAACCTGAGTTTAATTTTAAACACAGAAATACAGAGTTTAACACAGCTTTTTGCTGTTTGTTGGTGGCATCCCACAGCTCCTTTAAGAGAAGTTTTAAAACTATACTCATATTTCCAAATATTGTTTATAATTGTTTTTAAGTGGATTTGGTCCATCTTGTTGACACCAATTATTGCAGGGGACAAAGCAGCTTGTTTGTCCTTGGCCATCTGGCTAGCAGGAGGGACCACTTATTTGTGCCACCTGCCTGGCTAGCTTAGCCCCAAAATAACCACATAGAAATTATATTAATTAAAACACTAGCTTCTTTTTGGCTAACTCCTACATCTTTATTTAACCCATTTCAATCAACCTGTATATCACCATGAGGTCATGGTCTACCAGAAAAGTTTGAGCATGTCTACCACTGGCAGCAGATCCATGGCATTCCTCTGATTCTGCTTTCTTCCTTTCAGAATTTAGTTCCATCTTCCCTGCCTACCTAAGTTCTGCCCTATCAACAGGCCAGAGCAGTTTCTTTATTCATTAACCAATGAAAGCTGGACAAAAGGACTTCAAATTTTGTGTCTAAGGATATACTACTTTGGAAAAGAGGTTCTGCTTCTGTTTCCACAGAAGATGAGAACCTTTGGATTCCTTCCAGGCTAATGTGATTTGATGGAACAAGACCCCCTGAAAGATCTCTATGAACCCTAAAAATACTTTGCCCAAAAAAACAACAGAAAGCCATATGGAGAAAACAATGCCCAAATTCCCCAAATGATTATTTATAAATATTTGTTTTCATTTGAAGGGTGATATGGTATAGAAATAAATACTTTTCATTGGTGAGAATCTTGGACTATTGATACAAATTTGGGTTCAATTTTGTTACACTGTATATAT
>NC_022026.1:20993413-21007076 GCF_000317375.1 Microtus ochrogaster
TGGCTTAGTATAGTAAAGTGTATCAGAATATCCGAACAGAGATGTATAGAGAGAGTAGGCAGAGTAGCAAAATACCATGTAGCTGCCATAGGAGAAGGCATGCTGGAACCTTACCTGTAGGCCACAGCCTCACAGGAATACACAGACAAATAAAAATGGGTAAATTTGAAATGTAAGAGATAGCTAGAAATAAGCTGTTGACAAAACAGTGTTGCAATTAATATAGTTTCTATGTGATTATTTCAGTCTGGGAAGCTGGGAAATGAATATGCAGTCTCTGTTTATACTTTTCATATTGTGTTATTTCTTCAAATCATTATTGATACTGTTTATTTTTTGGGGGGAGGGCTTTATAGGCACATGTGCCTGAACAATTTATTTTAGAAATCTCACTGATTTTAATGACTTATTTTAATTTGTATTACTTGTATATGTATGGACAGGCATGTTCCACATGTGAATATCACAATCTTTAAACCTGGAGTTATAAGTGATTATGAGGTAACCTTCACAGGTGCAAATGAGCACCTCTAGAAGAGCAGCAGCTGCTCTTAAATGCTGAGTCATCTCTCCAGTCCTCATAAGTATTTTTGTTTCCTTTATGTATTCACATATCAGAAAATAGCCTACCTTTTATCTGCTATTATTATCCATTATGTCCTATAGGCACCTGTTCCCAACTGTCAGTGTGAGAAAAAAATCTGAGATTGTTTTTTTTTTTTTTTTAATTTTGATGTAAAAGCTTTTAACTACTTTCTATTTTCTGTGTAGGCTACCAATTAAACGTTTTTAGGAATATCTCAAATGGATTTTAAAATATATATTTAAATATCCTTCAGACTAATGAAGGAGTTCTTTCTAATGAGGCAATTTTTAAGACTATCAGTTAATAGCCATGTTTTTAGTCTCATATTCACCATGAAATTAGATATATCCTGAAGTGCGAGGTTTTGTGTCTATGGTGCTTTTGCTGAGTACTGGCATTTCTTTAACTTCTTGGTGTACAATTAAGTTTCTGCTTTCAGAACTGCATTTTGAGATGAAATATGGTATATCTTTGATAAAAAATTGAACCAAATTTTCTTTAGTAAATTTAGAAAATTTGTGAATAAATAATTGAATAAAGATTTAGTGAAAGAGAATTTTATGGGTTTTGTTAAGCTTAGTTATTTGATAATTTATGTCAAAGGAATGAACATGAAATCCCAACATTATTACAGTAAACAAACCCTTTTCAATATTACAAACAAACAATTATAAATTTCTCTTTCAAGGCTGGAGTGATGACTCAGCAGTTAAGAGCACTGGCTTCTCTTTTCAAAGGATCTCGGTTCAATTTTTATCACCCACATGACAGCTCACACCTGTCTGTAACTATAGTTCTAAGGGATCTGGCAAAAAAAAAATAATAAAAAAAATTTTTAGAAAAATAAACAAATTTCTGTTACAGTAAAATGATCTACTTTTATGAACTCTGCATTAAAAGTTAGTAAAAATAATTATCTCATGTATGGTTTTTAAACACTAGTTGCCACAAGGATAGTTTCGTTTATAATGATAATTTCAATGATTATTTATAAATCTCAGGATGTCTGCTATAAAAAAAAATGAAGGTCAGTTTGTCCATTAACTATTTTTCTATTGTTCTGATAAAACATTGTGACCAAGCCGGGCGGTGGTGGTGCACGCATTTAATCCCAGCACTCAGGAGGCAGAGGCAGGTGGATCTCTGTGAGTTCGAAGCCAGACTGGTCTACAAGAGCTAGTTCCAGGACAGGAACCAAAAGCTACAAAGAAACCCAGTCTCAAAAATCAAAAAAAAAAAAAATTCTAACCATAGCAACCTGTAGAAAACGTTTATTTTTATTTGGACTTACACTTTCAGAATTTTGGAGTCCACGATGATGAAGTGTGGTAGTGCCAGAGAGTTCTGCAATAGCCTAGAATGTAGTGTGGCAAATGTTTCTTTATTTGGGGATAAACTCACAGCAAGGGATCTGATGTCCTCTGTGTGTGCTGGGAAATGAAACTGCATCCAACAGAAAAGAGAAACACACACTTTTCAGCTGTACTTATAGTACATAAGACCATGCCCAAAATGGGCCTATATCTTAAAGACTATTGACTGGAGGAGTTCTCACAACACCTCCTCATTTTATCTAAATAAGAGGGTTCTAAGTCTAATACAAAAATAGATAGAATAAGAAAAAATATCAAGTATTTTCCTAGGCAAAGAAGAGACAAAATCATACATAAAATTTAGAATTACAACCATCATGAACAACATCAAACATGAAACAAGATAAATGTTTCAATAGTGCTCCTATCCTAAGGAGCCTATGTCTTATATTAGAAATGGCTTGGGTAAGTCATGAAAGGTAAGTAACTATCACTGTCTAGTCTTTATCCCCATCAAAGAGATGAGAAGGAAAATAATATTACCTGAGTAAACAGGAAGTGCAATCAAGCAACCTCTAAAAGGTACAAAAAAAAACCTGGCTACCTGGGAAATCAGGCAAAGTCCCATTTGCAATGTTGGGACACTGAAATTTGTCTAAGGCCTACAGTATCTGACAGACCATTTTCAGAGGCAGATAACATTTCAAAACTGTCTTACCCTATTGATGGAGCTCCAGGCCGCTTTCTGCCTCCCAGCTCCTAGCCACTGGCTAGCTTTATACCTGAAATAACAACACACAAACTGTATTGTTTTAAACACTGCTTGGGCCATTAGCTCTAGCCCTTACTGGCTAAATCTCATATCTTGCTTAACCCATTTCTAATAATCTGTGTCTTGCCAGGAAAGATTCAGCATGTAAGACCTGGTGGCTGGCTCTATCGAGGAGAGGCATGGCATCTGCCTAACTTCCCTTCTTCCCAGCATTCTGTTCTGTTTATTCCACCCACCTATGTTCTAACCTATCAAGCCAAGTGGTTTCTTTATTAATTAACCAATGAAATCATCAGATTGATATATGACACTCCCTTTTTCTGTTTCAACAAAAAAAGAAGGCTTTAACTTTAACATAGCAAAATTACATATAACAAAACAATTATCAAGTAAGAATTACGGTTACAATATTTATATCTATTTTATCTTTTACCATAACAAAGGAAAACTATGACTATAACTATCTATCTATTCTTCAAGTCCACCAAAAACTCCAGAAGGATATAATATTATCTAAGCAAACAAGAAATAGGCAACTTCCAAAACTCTAGAAGTAACAGAGACATCTCGCTGCCTGGACAGTCATCCAAAGTTCTGTTGTACCACTGAGGCATCCATCTTCAGCCTTCAGGCCCATAGTATCCAGAGACATTTCCATGAAGCAAGAAATTTCAAAGGCAGTTCAGTCACTATCTGCTGTGTCCTACATAATGTCTCATAGACTCTTTCATGAATCAGGAACCCCGAAAGATCATCTCAACTTTAGGCAAGTTTAGCAGTCCTCTCTCTGTGGGTTCTTTGTGTCCAGTTTATGCAAAAGTCCAGGCAAGAGCAGTTTCTTGCCCAAATGGGTATCAAATTCCATAAGGAGCCTCTTTGATGCCCATCTTCTTTTTGAAGTAGATTGGTGCTGCCAGGAGCAGATGTGTCTCATTGTCCTGAAAAGCCCTAAGTTACTAAAACATCAAATGTCATATTCTGTAGTCTTTAAAAGATATGAAGAATGTCTATCTAAAATATATCTATGCACATCTAGAAAATCTAACTAACATGACTACAAGCTTGATTATTATTAATGATTATCCATTAACAACCTATATTCATTACATTTTACATGAACTACACAATCACAATACCTTAATCAATATCAGAAATACATATAAATATAACAAAATTGACCTTAAAATCCATACCAATGCAAATTATTCATATCTCTATCATATCCCCCTTTAAATGTAAAAGAACATTTATAAACAATACTTGGGACTATGAGCGCAGTTATTTCTCTCCAAACTGCTTCCTGCTGAATGGGGTCGCTGTTATTTAGGTCTTTCATGGTATAACCTGTATGCTAGATTCATCTCAGTCAGCAGTTGAGTGAAGTATTTTTTGAAGGTTTTCACAGCAACCTTTCAGGAGGGTGTGGTCTATCATACCATATTGGGATAGAAGCAATCCACAGGGTCTCATCCTCTGTGAAATCAAAAGAAGAATCTCTTTTCCAAAGTATCATACCTTTAGATCCAAATTCTGAAGTCAAGGCATTTTCAAAATATCTGTCTTGGATTAGTTCAGCAGCATTAATAAACAAATATCTTTTAGCAGCTGTTGCTCCTTCCTCAGCATTCAAACAACTCAAAAAGAGCATAATAATATACAGTATGAAGATTCTCTGTGTATTTTCCATCTTTGTGTGGTTTTATTTTAACTCTATTTTGTTTATTTTTACCTTTATTTATTTATTTATTTATTTACTTGAGAGAGGTTCTCTGTATATCTTTGTCCTGGAATAACTATGTAAATCAGGCTGTCCTTGAACTCTCAGATATCCATCTGTCTCTGCCTCCCAGGCATTAGGATTAAAGGCTTGTGCTACCACACCTTGAAGTCACAGAGGTCAATCTACCTCCCAAGTGTTGGGATTAAAGGTGTGTACCACCACACCCAACTACTCTCTATTTTTTTCTTTTTTAATTTTAAGAACTTTAACTTTTAGCCTGCATATATTCTTAACACACTGTAAATCATTTAGAGCTTTTCTTTTTCTTTGAATCTTTCTTTACTGTATATCTCTCTTTTTCTGACTACATGAATCTTTAAGGAGAGGGTTAAAGCCATGGCTTTGACAGCTAGATCCAGCTCATTCCTTAGCTTTCCAACCTCGTAGCTGAGGTACTAACTGTAGCCACGTTTATCATGCCACAACTCTATGGCATTTCAAGGTCCCTGACAGCAAGCAAGCTGCAACAGTATGTTCACAGACAACACTCAAGTCCTCTCTCTGTAGCTGGCCCTCCTGCCTCAAACAGTCAGAGTTTGCCCTAACAGGACAGCTCAGAAAGCTGGTACTTCAATACAGTGCAACTTTTTTCCTGCTATGGCTGAAAACCCGAAAAGCATGTGTTCAGTTTTTCATCAACAGCATTTAAGTGTTTCATGGCAGAACCTCTTAAAAGAGCTGCAAGGTTTGTAGCTAAAGCTGAATCAGGAAGCCTCTCTTAGATGAGAGCCCTTGCTTGCCTCTAGCAAGCAAAGCAGACCTGAGAAATTACTGCTACCAAGAAAACATGCTTTGCTCTATTCTTTCCCAGCCTTTCAGTGGATTTTGTTATCCACATTGGGTGCCATTCTGTTGATGGAGCTGCGGTCCTCTTCCCGCCTCCCAGCTTCCAGCCACCAGCTAGCTTTATACATGAAATAACAACACACAAACTATTCTTTTAAACACTGCTTGGCGCATTAGCTCTAGCCCTTACTGGCTAAATCTCATATCTTGCTTAACCCATTTCTAATAATCTGTGTCTTATTGGGAAAGATTCAGCATGTAAGACCTGGTGGCTGGCTCCATAGCATCTGCCCTGGAGAGGAGAGGCATGGTGTCTGCCTAACTTCCCTTCTTCCCAGCATTCTGTTCTCTTTACTCCACCCACCTATGTTTTAACCTAATAGGCCAAGCAGTTTCTTTATTAATTAACCAATGAATTCAACAGATTGATATATGACACTCCCACATCATTACCCTGCCTTGGCAAGTTTTGGCAGTCATTTTTCTTGTATCCTGCTTGTCCACTTTGGATACCATGTGTTTTGTCAGTGGTCGAGACAGGGGCAGTTCTTTGACCAAAGGCCAGTGTTGCTAAGAATAAAACAAGTTCCAAGTGGAATGTCTTCTGCGCCAACATTCTCTTGGGAATAGATTGGTGCTGCCAGGACCAATTGTTTCTCACATCAACAGAATCCAAAGTTCTTTAAATGCCATATTCTGTAGTTCCTTAAAGTGTCTGAAGATTACCTACCCATGTGGAATACAATCTCTATGCACCTAAAGAACCTGACTAGTCTAAGTATGACAAACACGGCTAACTATTGACCTGCAATTCTTAATACCTATATAGTTTAAAGATAGATATGTATCTTGATCAGAGGTAGAAATGTATAGTGCACCATAATAACTATATCCTAAAATTACATCAATATACCAATATCTTAAGGAAAGGTAGAAACATGCATACATACAATATGACAAAATAACTTTGCAAAGGTTCGCCGATTTTTCAAACAGAAAATAGAAGCATATTCAATATAACAAATATGATTAGAATTTGTATCAATATACAAGAATCTATACCAATGTAAATTATCTATAAATAATAGGTCACAAGTAATAATTTACTTATTATCCAATCCCATCCATTTCCTCATTTTTTGTAGTATAACAAAGTTATTTATTTGGGGATAAACTCACAGTAAGGATAAAAACTATGCACAGTCCTCTGCATGTCCTGGGAACTGGAATGAAATCCAGCAGAAAAGGAGGCCACACATGTTTTTCATGTACTATAATTATGTAGTACATGAAACTGTGCCTCAATTTGGCTGCTCTCTTAAAGGATATTGTTGGGAGAAGTTACCACAACAATGAACTAAAGATATGGGCTGTTAGGTGTAATGGTTGAAGCAGTTGCTGGGAGTTAACATCTTGAACCTCAGGTAAGAAACTAGAAAACTAGAAATGACATGAGGCTTTACAGTCTCAATCCTCAGTAACATACTTCTTCCATAAAGGTCATACCTCTTAACGTATCCATCCCTCAATCAGTGCAACCAACTGAAGACCAAGCATTAAAATGCCTAAAATTATACTGTACATCTCATTCCAACCACCAAAGTTAGTAATGGTGGCACAAGTCTATAATACCATCCACTCAGAAAGCTGAGAAAATGGATCAAAAGTTGAGGGCTTGTCTACCTAAAAGAGAATTCAAAGATACCCTAACCATTTAGTGAGAACTTCTCTAAAAGTTAAAAGAAGAATGTATATATATAACTAAATATTATAACACTCATGAAGTATATGTGACATGATGAGTTCATTATCCAATTACACACACATACACATGCAAACACACACACACATGCACACAGAAATATAAATGTCATGTTGGTAACGTGTTTATAATCCCAGTGGTGAAGAAGTTAGGATAATCATTCATTTAAGGTTAACCTTGAGTACACAAAATATCTGGTGTGAATGAATGCATGATAAATAAATGTGAACATTGACACCTTAGTATTATCTTACTACATTATTAATGCTAGTCAGTTCATAGAAAATAGTCCTTTCACTTGTTAATGTTGACAGTTTATAAATATTATTTAAGATTTAATTAACAAAAATAGTGTATGTATAATATGTTGTTTAAAAAATATATATGCTATATAATAAATAGCTATATATACATATATAACCTTATATACTTTTTATAATGAGGACACAATATGTGTCATTACAATCTTTAAGAATATAGTATATAATTTCAAACTATGGATATTCTATTATACTTCTCTTAAATTTATTTTTCCAAACAGAAATTTTATATACATTGGAATAGATACCATATGTATATGCATATATACATATACAAACACAAACAAATATACATATACAACCCTTATAAATTCCCAGGCCATCATCTCTTAGAATATTACAGTTGCATACTGTATTTGAAGGCCTGTCTGCCTATAGGGCATTCATTCAGATCTTGACTGAATGAATAATTAAATGTGAAGTTGAACTTGCTATCTTTCCATTATACTACTGATGATAGTCAATTAGTAGCAAATGATCAGTTCACCTGTCAGTGTTGTCAGTTTTTCAATATTACTTGAGTTTTAATTAACACAAAATAGTGCACACACTATGTTTTCTTTTCTCACCCATTTCTTGCTTTGGATTGTCTTGCTAAGAAGAAACATTATGTTTAAACTTTTCCAGATTGAGCTCTGGTGTTACACCAGAGATCAGGAAGGCTATATTGCTTTAAGTCAAGTCTAGTGCTGGCAAATGCAAGGTAAATATTTTGATGTTGTACTTGTTCTAATACCCTGAAGCTACTAGTTGAAATGAACTAAAACTTCCTCTAAAACTCTGTAGTATAGTGAAGTACTTCATAGTTTACCTTACTAGACTTTTGGCCTGAAAATAAGGAGTTTCCTATTTACTATTTTAGGTAATTCTTTCAACATCTATATAAAAGCACCCAGGCATCAGTACCCTACAGACAGCCAAGCCTTCAAATGCAGTGGCAGCTCCAATATTCTAAAGTAATATTGGTAACAGTTTACCACCATAGGCTAACCATACCTGCCTTTTAAGTAACTTTTATGTGGTAAGATATTCAAAGACATGTTGTAATTTTCAAAATAGTAAAGCTAAAACTTCAGACTGATGAGGAAAGAGGGAGGGGACCAGGCTATGCCTATGACCATGGGGCTGAAATTTGCAAAGCAACTTCATTGTCTTTGTTGCTATGGAGAACATTGTCATTGTTAGCAATAAGCAAAGAAGAGAGGTCTCGGGTACGGTCCAATTTTTATTCATAGTCAGGATTCTTGTGAATGCATAGAAAAGTAAGTTTGTCAATTGATAACTACATTTTCTTTGAAAAAAAATAGAAAAATGTTTCAATAGAAAAGTTGTCTGTGTATTGTGACAAAAAATTGGTGGCTTTATAGATTATCAGAAGTTGACCTGGTGACTGGGGTTGGGATGTGGGCCACCACCTGGAGGACACACACAGTTCAGTGTCCACATTTGGTGGTATTATTCAGGGACTGCTTGACCTCTACTGGCTTTATCTTTCAGAGTATCCTCTCTCTCCCTCTCTGAGTTTCATTTTGCCTGCCCACTCATCATCCTAAGCACTCTTCAAGACTCACTGACTAGCAGAAAGATCTTTTTTTCCCTGATTCCTATGAAGCAGTTAAAAATACCATCCATTTAGGCTCACGACTGCTTGGAATCATATGTGCCTGAAGCAGTATCTAATCAATCTTTTTTCCTACATGATAATACTTGTCTCCATTATCTGTCTTTACACAACCCAACATTTGCTCAGGGCTACAATAGATAATAACACAGCACTCTGCCCTATCCTGCCAAACCCTGGTCCAGGCATCTTAAAATCTGTGCTTTTGTCAATGATGTAATTCTACTACCTGGATTCATCAATGATTCCTTATGCTGCAAAGACCTTGTGAGGACAAAGAGCTAGGCTATCTGTGTTAGTATCAAAATATCAATTGTTGCCTTTATGTGCAATTCCGAACCACCAATGTCTGTGCCTGTTTTGTTGACATTTGTGCCTGGTTCAGAAACCATCAAAAATGACTGACAGTGAAGGGAATTATACTTGAATACTCCTTTCTCACTGGGAATGTTATGAGAATGATTTCATTTATGTGTGTAACTTAGATAATTCACTGTACAGGTTTTGTTTAATTGGGGACTGAAACTTTTATTAATCTTGTTCTCCTTAGACTTATTCTCAAGTCACTGCTAGAAGAATAGTGATTTGCCACAATAAGCAGTTGCTGTAGGAAATCCTACAGCCAGTAGTTACACGTCCATTAGGGTGTGGCCTCTTATACTATTTATGTTGATTGTAGAGCATGCGTCTGGCCTCTTTTCTGGCTGCAGGATTTGGTTTCTGATCACCATTCCAGCAGAGGATTCTGATTTGTGAGTCTACTCTTAAATAAATGAACATCTATTTCTCAATTCTGAGCTAGTGTGGGACTTCTTTTAAGAATCCTTCTTCATTTGGTGCCCACATGGATTTAGACTCTACACCTACTGGGTGGATGGCCTATAGGCCTAGCTGCTCCATGGTCCAGACAGTTTCCCAACCCTGACCACTTGGCTTGCTTTTACCTAAGTGGTTTTTTGAAGAACCCCTGCCACAGCAGAACTTACTGCTTGTGGCAACTTGAAAATTTTCCAAGTACGTGCAAGACTGCCGCGTTCCCTGGTGCGATTTCCTGGCACAGTTCCTTGCCGCATAGCAACTTGTGCAGCTTCTGATTTCTGCTCCCTATCTGTGAGTTCTGAGTTTCTTGTTCTGTATATGGAATTAATTTAATTGCCCTTAATTTATTAAGTAAAGCATATTTTTAAATATTTTACTAGTACCAAGGTGGGAAACAAAAGCGGCTCAGAAAATAAAGTGGCTCAGTAACATTTCTGTCCCCAGTGCAACTCTGCAACCACAACATCTGCTGAACAATAAAGATTATTACACTTAAAAATTTACCAGATCTCAGAACAGGTAATAAATAAATCAATATGGCATGTTACAGTAATATTAAAACATTAACATTTTGCTAGTATTATGGATTATATTATGTGAGGCTTATATGGCTATGGTGATAGTTCCATTTATTTGATATTGGGACTCAGTTTATTTCTTCATATTCTCTCATTAAGAAAGAATGTGGTACTTTTAGGAATGATAGAGTCTTTTCATATTAATAACAAACACCTAGTTGAGAGGATTAATATCATCTAAAATCAAAAGTTATCTAAAAAAATTAATAATATTAAAAAGCATAACATAAATTTGACAGACAAAATTGAATCAATATCTAAGGTTACTGAGAAGTTATCTGAAAGAATTTATATTGTTGAATTTGACAACCAAAATATGTTAAAAAGTTATGATACATTAACAGATAGGTTATATCTCCAGGATGGCAATCTGCATGCAAGCCAACTAATGTCCAAGGATGAGACATTATCTTCAAAGGAGAAACTTCAGACTTTTAAATCACATGTGTAGAATGAGAACCAGAGACTAGGTGCTTCAAGGAAATTAATAGAACTATAACAGACCAGGACATTCAGGATTTATAAAAGACAATAATAAAAAGATTTGAAATAATTGAGGAAATTATTAGAGCTAATGGACAGGGAAAGAAGGCACAAGGACAGAATTAAACAACACCAGTAGCTGTCAGAGATGACTTACCCAAGGTTTTAGCTTCCTACCCTCTAATCTACTCTGACAAAGCACTTATGCTGACCCACAGGTTAAAGCTCCTTACAATGAACAAATCTTGTCTCTATGCCACAAAGCAGTCTAAATGCTTGGGACATGAATAAAGAACTAGGAAAATGAACTGAATCATATACCAGGGTTAAACAGGTCCAGAGAGAACACTTTAGTGATGTCTTACAAAGATTAACTAAAGCTATACAAATAAGAGTAACAGACCCAGATGCTAGACAAGTACTTATTGAATCTCTGGCTTCTGAAAATGCTAACTTAGAATTCAAAAGATACTTGGGCCTTTAAAAGTTAGATCAGTACCTATGGATGAATAGATTCTACATATAATGAACATTGAGACATTAAACTGTAATATTGAATCTTGTGTAGAAGAAGCAATTTCCAAAGGGATGAGGAGACATCAAAATACCAAATATTTTAATTCTGGTAGAATAGGACATCTAAGATGGGATTGTAAACAAGTAATTCCTAGGAATAATATCTCCTCTGGGAATGTCAAGAATAGGAGGACTTAGCCTTTAGGTCTATGTAAAAGGTGTGGCAAAGGCCGATATTTGACCAATGAATGCAGATCAGCAAAAGACAGACAAGGAAACCCCATACCATAGGGAAACTCCTTGAGGGGCATCTTGCAGGTGGCCAAGAAAAAAGTGGATCAGTCATTTCCAGTCACTGTGGAAGACATGCCTCACCAGGAAAATTAAAAAAATCCGGAGCCTTCTGTAAAAGACCATAATGTTGGAGATGATGACATAAACATGAAGGATAAGTCAAAAATTCCAATAGGAAATAGCAAACATATACTCTGGCAGACTTCTATAAATGATCAAAGTCCAAAGCTAAGAGTGCATATAAATGGCATTGTACTTGTTGGTTTGATAGACACAAGTGGAGATGTGAGTATCATTACTCCAGAATATTGGCATCCAAATTGGCCTCTTCAAGAGGCAGATATTCAATTACTAGAAATTGGAACCATATCTCAAGTTAAACAAAGCATGATATGGATTGACTGCATTGGGCCAGAAGGTCAAAGAGAGAAGCTGAGGCCACATGTGGCCAACGTTGCATTAAATTTATGGGGTTGTAACATGCTGCAGCAATGGAATACCCAGATTAACATTCCTGCAGTCCCAGGAACTCATAATTCTGAGAAGGATAAGTTACTATGCACAAAGGTCACAAGCCATTCAGGCTATACAAGAACACAAGCAACTAGCAAACCTTTAGAGGTACCAACAGCCCTACCTTTAAAAATGGTTAATGGGGAAACCAATATGAGTTAAGAATTTCCTGTAGCTGAAGATAAGTTGCAGGCTTTAGAACAGCTGATACAAGAGCAACTAAATGCTCACCATATTGAAGAATCAACCAGGCCTTGGAATTCTCATGTATTTGTTGTAAAAAAGAAATCTGGTAAATGGAGAATGGTGACAGATCTAAGAGCTGTCAACAAAGTAATTCAACCTATGCGCCCTCTACAATCTGGAATCCCTCTGTCTTCTCTATTAGCAAAAGGATGGCCTCTTATAGTTATTGATTTAAAAGATTGTTTCTTAACTATACCTTTACAAGAAAAGGATAGAGAAAAATTTGCCTTCACCCTGCCTACTTATAATAACTCTTAGCCAACTAAGAGATATCAATGGACTATCCTCCCACAAGGAATACTCAATACCCCCACTCTGTGCAAATACTTTGTAAAGCAGCAATTGGAAATAATATGTAAGCAATTTCCTAAGTCTATAATTCATCATTACATGGATGTCATTTTGCTATCCGATTCTAACAAGATATTTTAGAAAAAATGTTTGAAGAAGTAAACAAAGTTTTGCCAAAATGGGGACTACAAATTTCTCCTGAAAAAATACAGAGAGGAGATTCTGTCAATTACCTAGGTTATAAAATAGGTTTGCAGAAAATTAGAGCACAAAAGGAACAAATTAAGAGAGACTGGCTGTATACACCTATCGACTTTCAAAGACTGTTAGGAGGCATTTCCAGTCTACGACCAGCTATTGGGATAACACCTGATCTAATAATTTATTTAAACAAAACCTTAAATGGTGATAAAGACTTGAATAGTCCCAGAGAATTAATAGCTGAAGAAGAAAAGGAATTGACAATTGTTAAATTAAGTACAAAGCCCTTATAATTCTGTCCAGAAGGCAAAATCATATGCTATTCTCATAGTGCTAAGGGATTTTAAAGAACTTCTTAATATCATAACTGATTAAAAATTATAAATTTACATAACTAAAATGATAGCTTAAAATTACTATACATATAAAACATAAATATCACTGCTATGACCTTGAAAGTTAGTAAAACTAAGATGAAAAATAACATGATGAATGGGTCAAAAAAAGGATATGTTTAGCATTCCTGTTTTGTTACCAATTTTTTTAATTGAAAAAATTTCTGCCTTCTCTCAGCCTCCAAATTCCCTCCCCCTTCACCCACTCTTCTCCCCCTCCCTCCACTACTCTCCCCCTCCCCCCACTCCTCTCCCCCTCCCTCTTCAGTCCAAAGAGCAGTCACAGTTAAATGCCCTGTGGGAAGTCCAAAATGGTCCCCCATCAATCCAGATCTAGGAAGGTGAGCATCCAAATTGGCTAGGCTCCCAAAAAGCCAGTACATGCAG
>NC_022026.1:21021477-21022790 GCF_000317375.1 Microtus ochrogaster
CATACAGTATCAAAATTCTCTGTGTATTTTCCATCTTTGTATGGCTTTATTTTACCTCTATTTTGTTGATTTTTACTTTTATTTTTTGAGTCAGGTTCTCTGTATATCTTTGTACTGAAATAACTCTGTAAACCAGGCTGTCCTTGAACTCTCAGAGATACATCTGTCTCTGCCTCCCAGGCATTGGGATTAAAGGTGTGTCCTACCACACCTTGAAGTCACAGAGGTCAATCTCCCTCTACCTCCCAAATGTTAGGATTAAAGGTGTATACTACCACACCCAACTACTCTCTTTCTTCCTTTTTTTTTACTTTAATAACTTTAAATTTAGCCTGCATATATTTTTTAACATATTCTAAATCATTTAAAGGTTTTTTTGTTTGTTTTTCAATCTCTCAATCTCTCTTTACTATATATCTCTCTTTATCTGACCACACGAGCCTTTAAATTACTGAGCAATATGGATAGGATTAAAGCCGTGGCTTTGCCGGCTAGATCCATCCCATTCCTTAGCTTTCCAGCCTCATGGCGGAGGTACCGGCTATAGCCATTTTTATTGCCCCAACTATATGGCATTTCAAGGTCCTTGCCAGCAAACAAGCTACAACACTCAAATGCTCTCTCTGTAGCTGACCTCCTGCCTCAAAGTATCAGAGTTTGCCCCGGCAGGATGGTCCACAAATCTGGCATTTTAAAATAACTCAGGTTTTTTTCCTGCTACTGCTGAAAACAAACAAGCATTCAGTCGGCTTTTATCAACACCATTTAAGTGTTTTGTGGTATGACCTCTTAAGAACTGCAGGATTTTGCAGCTAAAGCTGAGTCAGGAAGCCTCTCTTAGATGAGAGTGCTTGCTTGCCTCTATTAAGCAGAGCAGACCCAAGAAATTGCTGCTACCAAGCAAACATGCTATACTCTACTCTTTCCCAAGCCTTCTTAGGCTTTTTGTGGATGTAATTATCAACGTGGGTGCTATTCTGTAGAAGGAGCTGTGGGCTGTGTTCCACCCAACTCCTGGCCACCTGGCTAGCTTATGCCCCAAAATAACGACACACAAACTATATTCATATAAACACTGCTTGGCCCGTTTCTATTAACGTGTGTAGCACCATGAGGTGCTCTTATTAATGTGACCACATCTTCATATATATGACATGATTCTTTCATGTTTTCTTTTTTCTCTCCCTCTCTGAGCTCAACCATATTTCCTACTTCATTGAAAAGCCCTTTTTCCTCTACTACCACTTGAAAATTTGTATTTCTGACTTTTTTCCTGAGTCCACTTGTGCTTTTACTGTTTCCATTTTACTGTT
>NC_022026.1:21022890-21023456 GCF_000317375.1 Microtus ochrogaster
TATTAGGCTTAGTCCTCTAAGGAGGTGCTGTATAAAGTTCTATGGCCTGTAGCTACCTGCCCATTGAGGTGTGGCCTCTTATACTATATTTATGCCAATGTAAAGCATGTGTATGGCCTCTTTTCTGGCTGCTGGATTCAGTTTCTGATCTCTGTTCCAGCAGAGGATTCTGATTTGTGAGTCGACCCCTAAAGAAATAACTATCTATTTCTCAGTTCTGAGCTAATGTGGGATTTCTTTTAAGCATCCTTTGTCAAGCAATTATCAGTCATGAACTATGCAGGGAAGGAACAAACACAGCACCCTTTTTCTTCATACTTTTTTTGTACAGAAATTGTCTACACTGTGATCATGCTCTTATTAATGTGACCACATCTTCATATATATGACATGATTCTTTCATGTTTTCTTTTTTTCTCTCACTCTCTGAGCTCAACCATATTTCCTGCTTCATTAAAAAGCCCTTTTTCCTCTACCACCACTTGAAAATTTGTATTTCTGACTTTTTTCCTGAGTCCACTTGTGCTTTTACTGTTTCCATTTTACTGTTCCTGTGACCTCATGAC
>NC_022026.1:21024168-21025583 GCF_000317375.1 Microtus ochrogaster
TTTTGAGTGACTACCCTGAGAAGAGCAGACTGCTCTATATTATAAGTGTGAAGGACTCACACAATCTGTCAAGGGTATAAATAGAACAAAATTCTGAGTGAGAGTGAATTCTTGCTCCCTTACTGTTAAGGGTCTATAGTATCCCATCTATTCTGCCCTTAGGACTTAGACTGAAACATCAACTCTTTTTGGTCCTCAGCCTGTCACTTTGGGGACCAGAACTTACATCTTCAGACTTCTGTGGGAATTTCCAACTGATACCATGAGACTTTTCAGTCTCCAAAATCACTAAACCAATTATTTACATTATTTTCTTTTATTTTGGTTTTTAGAGAATCCAATTACAGTTAGTTACTTCTTTTACTAATGTCACCTACAAAAGCTATCTTCTGGGGAATATTTTTGTAATCAGCGTCCTCTGACCTTAACTTTTCTATGTCCACAATTATGAATTTTATCGCTCATGTGTATCATCGTATCCATGAACACTAGCTAGGAATGAGTCCCTTCACTATCTCATATTTTCCTGTTTCTTTTCTGGAGCCAAAATGATGTCCAGCTGGAAGCTCTGAGGCATCAAGGAGCAGGAGTGCTTTTTATACACTTGTTTCTTCAAGACCATAGAGAATCAATGCTGACATATGCAGTCTGTTCACTTTCTATTTTCCTCTCAGTATAATTTCTATCAATGTTAATTCAAGTTGCTTGTGTGACCAGTATTTTTCTCTAAGCATTAGTCTGCATCATAGACATACCACAATCCAATCATTAGTCACTCTCTGTTGTGCAAATTCCTCTGAATTGAAACATTCCCTTCTAGACAAGGGAGAGAAAGAAGCTTACAGGACTCAGATAGCTCAGAAAGCTTGGGAGGTTTTGGAGCCCAGAAAGTGACAACATTAACAAGGCCTGTCCCAAAAGCTATATTAAATAACAACAGTCACTGAGGAGAGGAGACTAGCTTTGATGGAGCTGATTGTAAATTGTGTAGGGAGCTCCAGAGATGCAGCTTTGATGAGTCATCTCCCTTGCAGGCATGGGCCTTCTAGTGAAGCAGCTGCCTTTTAGTCAACCAGACTCTTGGTAACCCCAGAAAACTCACTGATTCATCCTAATAGGCCTGAGTGGAATGTTATCTTTGTTCTGCTGTTCCCCCCCCCCAAGCAAAGGCACATACCATTCGCCCATTAAAAGTGTTTATCATGTTTGTGGTTGGTGGTCATTCGGACTAGAAAAAAACTTCTCTTAAGCACTTTTATTCAGATTTTGTATTAGTGATTCACATGAATAAATCCCTTCTTTTCTCCTCTTCCATGCCTCTGCTCTTCAGGTAAGACACAGACAGAATTTGATTAGCTGAATCCCAACAGCAACGAGGGCAGTCCACAGTTCTTTGCAGATTCTTTGTGTTTACT
>NC_022026.1:21025743-21028152 GCF_000317375.1 Microtus ochrogaster
CCTGTCACTTTGGGGACCAGAACTTACATCTTCAGACTTCTGTGGGAATTTCCAACTGATACCATGAGACTTTTCAGTCTCCAAAATCACTAAACCAATTATTTACATTATTTTTTTATTTTGGTTTTTAGAGAACCCAATTATAGTTAGTTACTTCTTTTACTAATGTCACCTACAAAAGCTATCTTCTGGGGAATATTTTTGTAATCAGCATCCTCTGACCTTAACTTTTCTATGTCCACAATTATGAATTTTATCGCTCATGTGTATCACCGTATCCATGAACACTAGCTAGGAATGAGTCCCATCACTATCTCACATTTTCCTGTTTCTTTTCTGGAGCCAAAGTGATGTCCAGCTGGAAGCTCTGAGGCATCAAGGAGCAGGAGTGCTTTTTATACACTTGTTTTTTCAAGACCATAGAGAATCAATGCTACATATGCAGTCTGTTCACTTTCTCTTTTTCTCTCAGTATAATTTCTATCAATGTTAATTCAAGTTGCTTGTGTGACCAGTATTTTTCTCTAAGCATTAGTCTGCATCATAGACATACCACAATCCAATCATTAGTCACTCTCTGTTGTGCAAATTCCTCTGAATTGAAACATTCCCTTCTAGACAAGGGAGAGAAAGAAGCTCACAGGACTCAGATAGCTAAGAAAGCTTGGGAGGTTTTGGAGTCCAGAAAGTGACAACGTTAACAAGGCCTGTCCCAAATGCTATATTAAATAACAACAGTCACTGAGGAGAGGAGACTAGCTTTGATGGAGCTGATTGTAAATTGTGTAGGGAGCTTGAGAGATGCAGCTTTGATGAGTCATCTCCCTTGCTGGCATGGGCCTTCTAGTGAAGCAGCTGCCTTTTAGTCAACCAGACTCTTGGTAACCCCAGAAAACTCACTGATTCATCCTGATAGGCCTGAGTGGAATGTTATCATTGGTCTGCTGTTCCTCTCCCCCCAGGCAAAGGCACATACCATTCGCCCATTAAAAGTGTTTATCATGTTTGTGGTTGGTGGACATTCGGACTAAAAAAAAACTTCTCTTAAGCACTTTTATTCAGATTTTGTATTAGTGATTCACATGAATAAATCCCTTCTTTTCTCCTCTCCCATTCCTCTGCTCTTCAGGTAAGTCACAGACAGAATTTGATTAGCTGAATCCCAACAGCAACGAGGGCAGTCCACAGTTCTTTGCAGATTCTTTGTGTTTATTGTAGTTGAACAATATTCTGGTTATTTTGGGACAACATCACTACAAACAGGTGTGAGACATTTTGAAGAAGGAATGATGATGTGTGGAGGCAAAACTGTGAGTCAGGGACCTTGAACTCCAATCTGACCAGTCAGACAGTTGAAAGGGAATAAAGGGAAGACAATGAAAAGAGGAGTTACAAACCAAGGTCTGTGGCATATGGATAGACAACAAAGATACGTGATGTATGGTGAACATAAGAATAATGAGTGGCAGAAGAATATTGATAAAGAATATTTGGCTGACTCCCAGAAACAGTGCAAGGACAGGGAGCACAGGTTAGAGTCAAAATAGGGCTGTCTGCCACAGTGAATCAGCTCCAACTGACATTTGACAATGCTGAAGACCCCAGGCCCATACAAGCCAGACAAGTTAGACAAGTGTTGTACTGTGCTCCTTGGTCTCCCAACTGAGACTTCTGTGCAAAACTATATGACATCCACAGAACTGTGGTGGGTTTTGATTCTCATGTAGTTGAAAGGGCTCAGGAGTGGATGAGAAAGTGAAAGATGGATTGCCACATTCCTAGAAGGAACAGAGGAGCTCTGTTAGCAATGGACATCACTGTACTGTATACTCACACACCTGCATGGTAGAGTGCAGTACCACATCATGCAGAGACCTACAAAGTGTACCCACTCAACATTCCAACATTTGAGAAAAGTCAGTAATCACTTACAAGAGACTTTCCTTACCTGAGCCTGAAGTGCTAGTACAGGGATGGTTTTCAGTGATGTGGTTAGATGTGAAAACTAAAATTCCAAGCATAACTGAAAGAGAAATTTTATGTTTAAGATATTTGGTGGGGGTTGACTTCATTTTCAACATTTAACTGTACTATGTTCCCACACTGTAAAACATGAAATGAACCTGTTATGATGAGATAGACAGAATATACTAAATATCAATAGGCAAAAAACATTAAATAACACTTTTTTTCTACTCTCCTTAAAAATACTAAGTATTGATCTCAAGTAAAGATTCCCAGAAAAACCTTGTTGGAATGAAAGTCTATCTTGTCAAGTTGCCTTGCTGTGGGGTAACAAAACCACACAATGCTTGCTCTTTCTCCCTTTGATCTGTACAATTGCAGGCATTTCTTATTGCAAACTCTCTCCATATATCATGTGGCATTGAAACAGTTTTTTTTTTTTTT
>NC_022026.1:21028252-21030534 GCF_000317375.1 Microtus ochrogaster
GGAACAGAGGAGCTCTGTTAGCAACGGACATCTCTGTACTGTATACTCACACACCTGCATGGTAGAGTGCAGTACCACATCATGCAGAGACCTACAAAGTGTACCCACTCAACATTCCAACATTTGAGAAAAGTCAGTAATCACTTACAGGAGACTTTCCTTACCTGAGCCTGAAGTGCTAGTACAGGGATGGGTTTCAGTGATGTGGTTAGATGTGAAAACTAAAATTCCAAGCATAACTGAAACAGAAATTTTATGTTTAGGATATTTGGTGGGGGTTGACATCATTTTCAACATTTAACTGTACTATGTTCCCAGACTGTCAAACATGAAATGAACCTGTTAAGATGAGATAGACAGAATATACTGAATATCAATAGGCAAAAAACATTAAATAGTACTTTTTTTCTACTCTCCTTAAAAATATCAAGTATTGATCTCACGTAAAGATTCCCAGAAGAACCTCGTTGGAATGAAAGACTATCTTGTTAAGTTGCCTTGCTGTGGGGTAACAAAACCTCACAATGTTTGCTCTTTCTCCCTTTGATCTGTACAATTGCAAGCATTTCTTATTGCAAACTCTCTCCATATATCATGTGGCATTGAAACAG
This sequence comes from Microtus ochrogaster, assembly GCF_000317375.1. Lineage (NCBI taxonomy): Eukaryota > Metazoa > Chordata > Mammalia > Rodentia > Cricetidae > Microtus > Microtus ochrogaster. Next base: position 21,028,864 of record NC_022026.1, read on the forward strand.
TTTATTTTATATTAGGCACAGTAATAAAGGATCATCTTCCTTAGCCTTAGGCAATTCAGAGGGAAAAAAACACTGGCTGGATATTAGAGACTGTCTCATTCTCCTCACTGCTTGATAGGTAGGATTAACCTTGTATGATGATGGAAACTGCTTAACTTTCAATGTTTTAACCAGTTTTAAATGATCTGTTTGATGTCTGATGCCATGTGCTTATGTAGTTTTCACTGTTGTTTGTTCATCCAGAGTGATATCCTTGATGTTATTTGTAATCAAGAGACCCTGTTCCCAAATAAAACGAAGAAGGCTTTCAAATATTCAAATAAGTGGAGGTAATAGTCACTATTATACCTGGGATTTACTAAGAAGTGTCCTATTCTTACTTCGTCATTTTTTTTTTTTGTTCATCATGGTGGTCTATTTCAAGCCTGGCCTCCAAGCTAGCATTGGGGAGAGGAGCTGGGGATTGGGAGTATAGCTTTCTGATTTAGGGCCCTGTGGGAAGCCCTTAGGCTTTGTGGGTATTTCCATGAAGGGGATTATAGGTCCCCAATCTCTTTCTGCCTTTCCTTTGTTTCCTGACTCTTAAAAGAGCATTTGTTTTTACCACTTCCCTGCATTATAACAGTGCCATCAGGAAAAGCTAAAAGAAGTAGGTCCAATCACCCTTTAACAGAAACCTCCAGAATGAGAAATGAAGCAAATTCTTTAACATTTAAAGGTAATTGCCTTGGAATTTTTTGACACCTCTTTAGCCCCCTTTTCCTTGAAACTCTGGTGCCTGCAAAAACACTAAAACAAAGATTCATGCTCCAGTACCACTTTATTGATGTTTTTATTTACTTTTCTCTTTTGAGGTATGCAAATTTTAAAGAAACTGCAAAAGTGTGTAAACTTGCCATCTCTGTTATTTGTCTCCTATGTCTTGAATTTGAGCCTTTAAATTATTTTTGTTCAGAAACAACTATATACCCATAAATCTTAGGTCTCAAGAAATTCCTTTTTCCAAAATCTGACATTTTAGACAAAAGTTAGCATTCTCTCAGGGACATAAGAAGATATCTCCTACTTGCTAACTGGAATCATTATTCTTATTTCCATCAAAGGGTACATATAACTCTTCCATTAACCTATGTGGTGCTTATTAGCACATCAAGGTCTATGCTAGCCCCTAGGCCCACTCACTTCCTATTCACCAGTGTCTGTTATAGAGTCATATTGGTTAGCATGCCCTGCTTCCTACCATAAATTTCCAGCTTCTAAGCTTTACTTTCCATTTCTCAACTTCTTTGACACCTGTGTAAGTGAACAATTTTGGCTATGTGATCTCTTTGGAGCTCTTAATCTTTTGATTGTTTGGTGACTCCTGTCTTAATTAGGCTTTTATTGCTATGCAGAGACACCATGACCATGGCAACTCTTATAAAGGAAAATATTTGATTGGGCTAGTTTACAGTTCAGAGTTTAAGTCCACATGGCAGCATGCAACAGAAACTGTGCTAGAGACATAGCTGAGAGTTCTATGTTTGGATTCACAGACAGAAGGAAAAGACAGCCACATTGGGTGTGGTTGAACGTCTGAGACCTCAAAGCCTTCCCCCAGCAACCTGCTGCCTCCAACAAGGCCACATCTTCTAATAGTACCACTCTCTATGAGTCTATGGGGGCATTTTC
>NC_022026.1:21030721-21032905 GCF_000317375.1 Microtus ochrogaster
TTTCTTTCTCTCTTTCTCAACACCCCATTCTCCTCTCATGACCAGGTTTAGTCTGCTGGGCATTTTAAGTCTGGATGCTTTCAGATGCCTCTGATTATTTTCTCCCTCATATCTACAATAAGCCTTCTCAACTATACCTTGGAGCAGTCATGTCTCAATTTTTCATTCAATGAGAAGTTCCCAGATGTGTTTAGAGAGATGTGTACAGTCATCCTCATGCCTCTTCAGTAGAATCTTTAGCATACTATCTGGGTATACTTTCATAACTATAGAACTCGTGAGGCTAAAGCTTACGGAAATTTTACCATGTGGATAACTGCTCCTCTTGCCTAGTAAACCTGTATATGAATGCAGCATGTAAGGGCTGAAACATGAACATACTGCACTTATGTGAAACAAGGTTATTCTCTACTTCAGAAAGCTTATTTATAGAAATCTTGACAGAAAGAGGCTGTTATTTCAGATGGGAAGCAAACTACTGAGGAATTCTACATTGAGATTAAAGAGAACCTGATGGGGCATGCATATATCACAGAAGTAGCCAAGAAGTAAATTGTCTTCAAGGTGCATTTGATTATATAATAAAAAGAAAAAAAAAAGGTAGAAGTACGTTTTCACCAAGCTATAACTTGACTACATTAACTTTAGAAATTTTGACAGAGACATCCAAAATACTGGATAATAATGAGGATGAAGATAGAACATAGGCCAGAAACAGTATAATAAGGTTAGTCCTAGTGTAAGCCACTTGAGGCACATGAGTGGCCAGACCCTGCCCTGAAGACCTCCAACTGCTAAGTTGTACCTACAGAACATTCTATAACAGTCCTAATGGCTGGACCCAGGCCCCCACCCTACAGATTAAAAATCCCAAGCTCTGGACTTGAAACCCCACTAATTCCCACCCTGTAAAGCATCACCCTGAAAAGTTCCACCAAGAAACTTTGCATAAATCCTACCTTATACTCAGCAGAGGACCCCTGCTGTTTCTTTCCTGAGCAGAGGCAGCCACCTTCCTGTTTTTTGCCCTCCCAATAAATCTCTTGTGGGAGGTTTGTCTGCGGTGTGACTTTGTTTTTCTTTGGCTCCCAACTGTCAAAATAGCTTTCCATCTGAACTGTAACACTTATATTTGGTGCTAAAACCTGGGATAGGCTTTCCTAGTGCCTCTGTTCCCCTCATGGACCTATGCTGTACTGGAACCCTATCCCGCATCTCTAGTCCACCCAAAACAAATTCAACTTTCTAGCTTATCAATTGCTCAGCACCCCATCCACTAGTAACAATTTGGTATTTTTCTCCTTTCATTATTTTGAATGTTTCCTTGAGTGTAAGGAAGTGACCCTTGAGTATTTAGCAACCCTTTGGTACTCTTGGAGGTAGAGGTATCCTCAGCCTCAGTTTTTAAGGGTATGTTTGACCCTCTTCACTTGACTCCATCACCCTATCCTTGGAACTGGAAACCTGAAGTTTTCTTAGGCCTAAGTAGGCTATTGCACCCTTCACTTCAGTCCTCAATACTTTTGAGACTCTTTTCTCTAATATTTTACTGTGGATAAGATCCCTTCCCCCTAGAGTTTGGTTTTCCATCCTTACCTTTTGCCCTTCAAAAGCCCTGATACCAGGAGTCCAGTCTCTTCTCTGGATTAGTCAGGATAAGCCCCTGACCGCTGTTGAGTACAGTGACAATGCACTGAACTACCTCATCCTTGTTCAGTCCTCCCTGCATCCTGGGTAGCCTGTGACTACAGGTTGCAGGATATTATCCTTCTTCTCTCTCATCCATGGGAATGTTGCTTTATATATCCTCTCATTCCCTCTTGAGATGCTTCTTAGGAACCCTCCAACTTCTATAACTGGGACCCAAACAGAAGCACCCTAAATGTATTCATTTTAATAATCAAATGGCCTCAGTGCCCCTTAGATAATCAATCCAAAGGGCAGCTAAATGGTACCCTAGATCCTAATACAATTTGGGGCTTTTACAATACCATTAGAGATCAAGAAAATGGAAAGAGATTCCCCACTCCCTATTTCTCTTTTCTCTGCTTCAAGTCCTGTTCATTTTTATCTGGTCCCCCCATCACCCATGGTGTAAATTTCTTGTCTTTTAAGTTACTAGTTGATGAGTTTGTGAGTTTACTGATGCAAAGTGGATACCAGTAGCTACACCAAGCATGAGCG
>NC_022026.1:21033005-21037781 GCF_000317375.1 Microtus ochrogaster
AATGTTTCCTTGAGTGTAAGGAAGTGACCCTTGAGTATTTAGCAACCCTTTGGTACTCTTGGAGGTAGAGGTATCCTCAGCCTCAGTTTTTAAGAATACGTTTGACCCTCTTCACTTGACTCCATCACCCTATCCTTGGAACTGGAAATCTGAAGTTTTCTTAGGCCTAAGTAGGCTATTGCACCCTTCCCTGCCCTCTTATACCACCTTCACTTCAGTCCTCAAGACGTTTGAGACTCTGTTCTCTAATATTTTACTGTGGATAAGATCCCCTCCCCCTAGAGTTTGGTTTTCCATCCTTACCTTTTGCCCTTCAAAAACCCTGGTACCAGGAGTCCAGTCTCTCCTCTGGATTAGTCAAGCCCCTGACAGCTGTTGAGGATAGTGACAGTCCACTGAACTACCTCATCCTTGTTCAGTCCTCCCTGCGTCCTGGGTAGCCTGTGACTACAGGTTGCAGGATATTATCCTTCTTCTCTCTCATCCATGGGAATGTTGCTTTATATATCCTCTCATTCCCCCTTGAGATGCTTTTTAGAAAACCTCCAACTGGTATAACTGGCGCCCAAACAGAAGCACCCTAAATGTATTCATTTTAATAATCAAATTTGGCCTCAGTGCCCCTTAGCTAATCAATCCAAAGGGCAGCTAAATGGTACCCTAGATCCTAATACAATTTGGGGCTTTTACAATACCATTAGAGATCAAGAAAATGGAAAGACATTCCCCACTCCCTATTTCTCTTTTCTCTGCTTCAAGTCCTGTTCATTTTTATCTGGTCCCCCCATCACCCATGGTGTAAATTCCCTGTTTTTTAAGTTACTAGTTGATGAGTTTGTGAGTTTACTGATGCAAAGTGGGTACCAGTAGCTACACCAAGCATGAGCGGAAGATAGCAAAGTAATAGGTCAGTTGCAACATGCGCACACTCTGTACGTACTCTTCACTGCCTGGTGCATCTCTCAGCTCCTTACTGTAGTGCCCTCTGTCTATAGACAGCTTAAAAATTTCCTATCTTGAAGACTTCTTTGTTCTCAGCTTACTAAATTCAGTTTTTCAGAGGTTCATATGTCTTTTAAGTTTGAGTGCAATTAAACTGTTGTTTTATGCTGTCCTACTTTAATTAAAACCTGGTTCTGGAGCTAAGGTGTAGATCCCCCTCCTCTAACCCAAGCATATTTATTTAAAGCTTTTCTCCAAAATATGTGTCCCATGTCAGGTGATCCACTTGATTTATGTGACAGAGAAAGGGGAGCAGACAAAATAAAGAACAGACTATTCTCCCAAGGACTATTACTGCTCATCTCATGTCTTTTGATTTTGGTTTAATTCTCAAACGCTTGCTAATTTATGAATTTTATCTCAAAATTTGTAAAACTATTGTGTAAGCTTGTGCATCTCAAGGTTTGTAAGCATACTGGGTATGATGAAAAACTTAGAAATTCCTAAGGGTTTACTTAAAAGTTGTAACACTAGGATTTATAGTTAAAAATCTACATGTAGGCAATCTTAAAAGAAACATGTGGTTTCCTACCGTCTTAGCTGTTATCCCTCCCATTAGAATGGAGACAGCCATATTACTGACCACCATCTTTACTAGGGTTGTAAAAGATAGATTTTTTTCCATATGGTTTCACTCTCATTTTAATTGAAATTAACCACATGATATAAACCAAAGTAAAATCTGCTTCTTGTAGCTGAAAGGCCCAAACCAGAGATTTTTCCACTATATTTATTCATATCATGAGCCTCCTCCTCATCAACCTCAACCCACAGTCCCTTCTCATCCTTTCCATCCTCTCTGGTTTTCCTTTCTTCTGCCTCAGAAATGGGATGTCTGTCTAGCCAGTAAGAGCTGAAGCAGTTTCCAATCAGAATTGTAAAAGGAATTACAATAACTTAGAGGGCATCCTTGCCAGGGATCAAGTTGTAACTTGCCTCATGGCTTGTCTTCACAAGACCACTTTTAAAGTGGCAAATTAAAAAAAAAATAAAAAAATAAAGTGGCAAATTATGAAAAACTCCAAAAGGTCACCCAGCACAAACATCTCGATTCCTAGACAGCCTTACAAATGCCCTCTTACAATACATCAATCTGGATCTCAAGATTCCAGATGGAAAACAACTCTTTATGATATACTTCTTCTCCCAGATTTTCCCTGATATTAAGACCAAACTTCAACATCTAGAGAATACCTCTGATTCCAAAGGCGAAAGTTTTAATATTGACCTTTATTGAATATCATGGTAGAGATAAACATCTGAAAATAAAAAAAAAATGTCTGATGCTGGCTAAGACCATTCAACTTGCTTTAGTAACTTCTTAGACTCTCTAGCCTCACAATCCCAAGAATCTCAGATCTCTGTTTCAAATGCAGTTAGGAAGGTAATTAGGTGTGGACCTATCAAAACCCTCATAAACTACCCAGACTATGTCCAAGATGTCATCAAGAAAGGCACTGGGGTGTTGATGACTCTCATGTCCCTTGAAGCATGAGGACATCAATCCCTCTAGCTGACCTTCTAGGTCTGGCCATGGATTACTGAAGGATCTGGGCTCTCTTGGCCAGACCACCACCATCTCTGACCAGGAGCCTTGGATAAATATCACAGTATTAGGCTTATCTGTTTCTCTCCTTCTGGATACTAAGGTCAACTATTTAGTCATGATGGATTTTTAGAGAAACACATCTTCTTCCCCTATTTTCAGGGTAAGGAGACAGCTTACTGAACCCCACCAAATATGTCACTCAGGCTCCATATGCCCTTTCTCTCCACAACCTCAGGGTACATAACCCTCTTACCCCTGACCTTTAAGAAAGAATATTCTGCATTCCACTTTAACCCTCTTTAATACCTCCATATTCTTGGTTTAAAACAAAACAAAGCAAAACAATAGAGCTGACTACTTGATCCAGGATCTCCGACTTATCAATTCAACAGTGGTTTCCCTTCACCCCATATTACCCAACACCTATACTCTCCTCTCCACCATCCCCTCAAAGACTCACATTTCTCTGTCCTAGACTTCGAGGGTGCCTTCTTTTTCATACCTCTTCATATCTAGTCACAAAATACCTTTGCCTTTATTTATACTGATCTAGATACTCATCTTTCTACCCATCTCTTCCCAGATTTTGCTCCTACTGGGTTTTTTGGACATTCTACATATATTTGATGAGGTTTTAGCTTCTTACTTTTTCTCTCTTCCTAAATCCAAGTTTATACACTCCATAGGTGATCGTTTCTTTTTTAGTCCATTTCTACCTTATCAAATTTTCTGTCCAGCCATGTATATAGAGTCTCACCCTCTAAGATCCATCTGTCTAACCCTCAGATTGTTTATCTGGGATGAGTGATCACTAAACTTCACAAGGCCATTACCATAGATAAAAAAAAAAACACTTTATTCAGTCACTCATTGTCCCCACCACCAACAGCAATTCTATCCTTCCTAAGTATGGTCAGCTCCTTACACTCTTAGATTTCTTTTTTTTTCTCTTCTCATAATTACCCTGTGAGAGGCAACCTTTGGGACTTCATATAAACCCCTTCTTGCATCCATTACTAAGCTATTTTGTAAGCTTCAGCAAGCCATCCTCCAAGACCCAACACTACATTTTGTGGACTTAACACACCCCTTCTATTTCCAGGTACTAAAAAAGAGGGATATGCACTTGGGATCCTGATTCACCAACTGAGACCTTCTGTGGTGCCTGGTCCATATTTATCAAAAAAGTAGAACGTACTATCTAACAATGAGCACCTTGCCTGTGTGCTCTGGCTGCAGTCAATCTTATTATATGCTAATAAAAAAGGTTAATGTTCATGTTACCCACTATTGTTTTCTCTTTTTACCATGCATCCCATCTTCAAACCCCATCCCTTCCAGAGTTCTCTCTCTTCAGATAGCACTGGCAAAAGATGCTATAATTATCTTTTAGCCATGCCCATGTCTCCACATTTCAAACTGACTCAAGTAGCTGATTTGCCCCTAAAGTATGTCTGGATCATTGGTTTCTGCTGGTTTATACCACCCACTATAATTGATATCAAATCCTAGTATGTTCCCCTCCAACCACTTCTCTCTTCTACCTGTTCTATACATCCATCTCTCCTTCATCTTGTACGTGGTAAGAGTCCTCTCTCTGGCTCCTGGAGCCTGCTATACCCTCCAGGACCCACCCTATGAGCAACTCTTCTAGTTACTAAGATACTTATTCCTTTTCCTCTATTGGAACCTTCTCTGTTTCCTTGCCTCCTTTGCCTAGGACCTGCTTGCTAAATTCCACAACTTCTTTAAGCCCTTCTGGGCCTCTGTGGCCTGGTCTCTCCTGTCTCTCAGCTCTGTACTGGAAGTCTCCCAGTTTCTCTATGCCCTTCTGGGTTTCTCTTTTGCCTCTCATCTCCATCTTGGAGCTTATAGAAACTCCCCCCAGTAGAACTGATTTTGTGACCTTTTCTCTATTCCTCTGTGGCCTTAGATTTTACCAAATCCTCACTCTGTTACTGAAAACAGATTAGCCTTAATGAATTCCAATGACCTAAACTGGCACCCTCTATTTTTAATGGTAGCAACTACTGTCACTGCACAAGCACATTATCTGAAATTCTTTTATATCTAAGCCCACTACCCTCTGCTACTTCTTTATCACACCTGTCTAGGGTGGCTCTCAGTTTATAATCCAAGAGACCCTAACCTCTAACCAATTGTCCTTCCTAATACTGTCCAGAAATTTCTCTACATCAGGCTGTCAAAGACTGATTTAGTTCACT
>NC_022026.1:21037881-21040329 GCF_000317375.1 Microtus ochrogaster
ATAGCACTGGCAAAAGATGCTATAATTATCTTTTAGCCATGCCCATGTCTCCACATTTCAAACTGACTCAAGTAGCTGATTTGCCCCTAAAGTATGTCTGGATCATTGGTTTCTGCTGGTTTATACCACCCACTATAATTGATATCAAATCCTAGTATGTTACCCTCCAACCACTTCTCTGTTCTACCTTCTCTCCTTCATCTTCTACTTGGTAAGAGTCCTCTCTCTGGCTCCTGGAGCCTGCTATACCCTCCAGGACCCACCCTATGAGCAACTCTCTAGTTACTAAGATACTTATTCCTTTTCCTCTATTGGAACCTTCCCTGTTCCCTTGCCTCCTCGGCCTAGGACCTGCTTGCTAAATTCCACAACTTATTTAAGCTCTTCTGGGCCTCTGTGGCCTGGTCTCTCCTGTCTCTCAGCTCTGTACTGGAAGTCTCCCAGCTTCTCTATGCCCATCTGGGTTTCTCTTTGCCTCTCATCTCCCTCTTGGAGCTTATAGAAACTCCCCCCAGTAGAACTGATTTTGTGACCTTTCCTCTATTCCTCTGTGGCCTGAGATTTTATCAAATCCTCACTCTGTTACTACAAACAGATTGGCCTCAATGAATTCCAATGACCTAAACTGGCACCCTCTATTTTTAATGGTGGCAACTACTGTCACTGCACAAGCAAATCATCTGAAATTCTTTTATATCTAAGCCTACTATCCTCTGCTACTTCTTTATCACACCTGTCTAGGGTGGCTCTCGGTTTATAATCCAAGAGACCCTAACCTCTAACCAATTGTCCGTCCTAATACTGTCCAGAAATTTCTCTATGTCAGGCTGTCAAAGACTGATTTAGTTCACTGTAACTCACTTATTCATCTATACATCACTGGAGCTTACCCCATGCTTGTTTTCTCTATTTTTGTATAATAGTTCTTATTATGAAAACAAAAAGCCATAAAAACAGTGTTTAAGATAAGATTTTAAAATTACAATGCTTGCTAAATAAGATGTTAAAGCTGGACCTCCAAATATGCATGAAATTATGTACCTCATACTAGTAGCCAAATTTTATGAGTCATCTAGGTGGTATTAGCTTTATAAAGATATGAAGGAGTCAAAGAAAGAGACTTCAAAGTGTGACAGAACTGAGGTTCCTAAAGAGAGTCCAAAAGGGGCTACTGGTGACAACAAAGACCAGTCACAATGAAGGTCTAAGAAAATTTTATGAAGGTATAAGAATGTGAAAGCTTCAGTAATTTCTGAGGGTCTAAGAAAGTATACAAAGGTCTGAGGACAGAAAAAACTTAAGAAAGTTTTGAAGGTATAAGTGATTTAAGGTAATGAAAAAATAATTTTCATTTTTTTCACCATCTATACTATAGTTATATTAAGATTTCAAAGGTTTAGGAAAACTATACTGCTCATTCTCATAATAGGGCCTGGAGATCACTAACCAGCAGGTTACCAAAAGAAAATGCTTGTCCCTATAAAACCTAAATTGACACCTAAAACACCTGTGCCCTGTGCTTGTTTTCTCTCTTGTTGTCTGAAATTTCTTTCCTGCCCAGTTCCCACAGTTGTTAAGTCCCTAAGAAATCACACAGAGGTCTACATTATTTATAAACTGATTCTACATTAGTTATAAACTGATTGGCCCTTTAGCTCAGGCTTCTTATTAACTCTTATAACTAGCCATGTGGCTTTGTACCTTTTTCAGCGAGGCAGTCATATCTTGTTTGCTCTGTGGCTGGATTAGGACTGCATCTTCTTCCCAGAATTCTTTTTTTTCTCATTGGCCCACCTCTACTTCCTGTCTGGTTGTCCTGCCTATATTTTCTGCCTGGCTACTGACCAATCAGCATTTTATTAAAATACAATTGACAGGTTAAAAACCACTGTCTCACAGAACTCTCTGATCAAACTAGTGATTACTGTTGATATTGACAAGAGACTTATGGAGTTTGCCATTATTGGTCCTATAGGAAACATGCATGTTAAAGAAGATGTTCCACCATTTATGCAAAAGATCCATCTTATGTATGCTAATTAATGGTCCATGATACCCTAGATGGGAAACAGGGGTCATTGCTAAGCTTTACTATAGCATTTATCATAGCTGTCCACCAGGCATAATTAAAACACAGAGGGTGCACTTCCTCTCAACTCCTAGGTATAAACACAGTAGAACAAGTGGTCAAAACTTTCTCAAAGGTTCTTATATACCCAATGTCACCCCTTTTAGATGATATTGATCCCACATTCATGTCATACAATTTCTTGTTTCAGAACTTAACTGTTGCCTGTGAGCTGTTGAATAATACTTTGCCTGACCACTTCAGAGAATGCTGGTTGTGTGACCCTCCTGTATCAAATGCATGACCACCATTTCTGCTTTCATGCATCATCTTATTAGGTTCTCTCACCTTGCCTCTTGTTAACTCCTTTAAGCCAAATA
>NC_022026.1:21040734-21042314 GCF_000317375.1 Microtus ochrogaster
GTGTTTAAGATAAGATTTTAAAATTACAATGCTTGCTAAGTAAGATGTTAAAGCTGGACCTCCAAATATGCATGAAATTATGTACCTCATACTAGTAGCCAAATTTTATGAGTCATCTAGGTGGTATTAGCTTTATAAAGACATGAAGGAGTCAAAGAAAGAGACTTTACAGTGTGACAGAACTGAGGTTCCTAAAGAGAGTCCAAAAAGGGCTACTGGTGACAACACAGACCAGTCACAATGAAGGTCTAAGAAAATTTTATGAAGGTATAAGAATGCGAAAGCTTTAGTAATTTCTGAGGGTCTAAGAAAGTATACAAAGGTCTGAGGACAGAAAAACTTAAGAAAGTTTTGAAGGTATAAGTGATTTAAGATAATGAAAAAATAATTTTCATTTTTTTCAACATCTACAATATAGTTATATTAAGATTTCAAAGGTTTAGGAAAACTATACTGCTCATTCTCATAATAGGGCCTGGAGATCGCTAACCAGCAGGTTACCAAAAGGAGATACTTGTCCCTATAAAACCTAAATTGACATCTAAAACACCTGTGCCCCGTGCTTGTTTTCTCTCTTGTCTGAAATTTCTTTCCTGCCCAGTTCCCACAATTGTTAAGTCCCTAAGAAATCACACAGAGGTCCACATTATTTATAAACTGATTCTACATTAGTTATAAACTGATTGCCACATTAGCTCAGGCTTCTTATTAACTCTTATAACTTAAATTAGCCTGTTATTCTTGTCTATGCTAGCCATGTGGCTTGGTACCTTTTTCAGCGAGGCAATCATATCTTGTTTGCTCTGTGGCTGGATTAGGACTGCATCTTCTTCCCAGAAAACTTTTTTTTCTCATTGGCCCACCTCTACTTCCTGTCTGGTTGTCCGGCCTATATTTTCTGCCTGGCTACTGACCAATCAGCATTTTATTAAAATACAATTGACAGGCTACAAACCACTGTCTCACAGAACTCTCTGATCAAACTAGTGATTACTGTTGATATTGACCAGAGACTTATGGAGTTTGCCATTATTGGTCCTATAGGAAACATGCATATTCAAGAAGATGTTCTACCATTTATGCAAAAGATCCATCTTATGTATGCTAATTAATGGTCCATAATACCCTAGACGGGAAACAGGGGTCATTGCTAAGCTTTACTATAGCATTTATCATAGCTGTCCATCAGGCATAATTAAAACACAGAGGGTGCACATCCTCTCAACTCCTAGGAATAAACACAGTAGAACAAGTGGTCAAAAGTTTCTCAAAGGTTCTTATATACCCAATATCACCCCTTTTAGATGATATTGATCCCACATTCATGTCATACAATTTCTTGTTTCAGAACTTAACCGTTGCCTGTGAGCTGTTGAATAATACTTTGCCTGACCACTTCAGAGAATGCTGGTTGTGTGACCCTCCTGTATCAAATGCATGACCACCATTTCTGCTTTCATGCATCATCTTATTAGGTTCTCTCACCTTGCCTCTTGTTAACTCCTTTAAGCCAAATATCACTACCACCCCTTATGTCTCCTACATTTCCATCTTCAAGTATCACAGTTCCTAAGTGTTAA
>NC_022026.1:21042994-21043825 GCF_000317375.1 Microtus ochrogaster
TTCTCTAAATTCATCCAGGATCTCTAGTGGGTGGATCAGACAGACCATTCTCATCCTCCAGGGCTAAATAGACTCATTGGCCCACCTAAGTGTTAGGAAATCAGCAAAGATATTTAATAACAGCAGAAAGAGATGGACCAGAAGGATATACAAAACATAAGAAACAGTTCAATGTCTCTGGCCAGTGATTCATTGACAGTCCTATATGGAACTGGATACTATCCTTTTTTAATCCACTTTCTCCTCCTTTTATTAATCCTATTAGTTGCACCCTGCCTTATGAAATGCTTGCCTAGATTTCTTCAACAACAGATCCAAAAGATTTCTAGCCAGACTTTTAACTGGTTGCAAATACAGGATTACCATCCTCTACCCAGAAAACCAGAGGACAGTGACTTCTGATTTTATACTGATGGTGAAGAGAAAGTTCTCTCAAAGGACTTTAATGCCTGTGTTCAATAGGAAGTAGTTAAAGATAGCATCACCCATCTTTCCTGTAACCTGATTGTTTACCAATAATAAATAATTGGGGGAATATAAGCCTTTCAGGGCACAAAAGTGACCAGACCCCTCCCCTGAGGACTTCCAACTGCCAGGTTCCACCCACAGAACACTCTAACTGTCTTAATGGACAGACCCAGCCCCTGCCCTAAAGAGTAAAAAGCCTAAATTCTGGATTTGAAATCCCACCAATCCTCACCCTGGGAAGCTTCACCCTGAGAAGTCCGACCTCTTCCCAACTAAGAAACTCTATGTAAATCCTGCCTTTTTCTCAGTTCCTTGCCGTTTCTCACCTGAGCAAAGGAAGCCACCCTCTGTGTTATTTCCCTC
>NC_022026.1:21049475-21054125 GCF_000317375.1 Microtus ochrogaster
AATAAAGAAACCGTTTTGGGCCTGTGATAGGCTAGAGCAGAGCTAGATGATGAAAACAAAACTGAATGCTGAGAGAAAGAGGGCAGTGTCAAAGAGAAGCCACTGGAGACAGATACCGGCACTTTACCAAGTAGGCCACAGCCTCATGGTGATGAACAGACTAATGGAAATGCGTTAATTTAATGTGTAAAAGCTTGCTAGGAATATGCTATAGTGATTGTCCAAGCACTGATTTAATTAGTACAGTTTTTGTGTGGTTATTTTGGGAGACTGGGTGGCTGGGAAATCAAACAAGCAGCTTCCTACAATACCCAGTCCTTATACCCAAACATTCACAATGCTTCGATTCTTTGATGCATTCAAGTTTATCACTGCCTACCTGCAGCAGGGTCTGTGACGTGTGCCCTGATATTCCTTTTTCCAAAACTGCAGCTGGTAGCTGGTGAAGAGCCTTTTCCAATTCCCACCATAAGGTTTATAGCAACACAACATGACTAATGATTGACTCAGGTCATATCCTCTCTAGCAGTCCTGGGTATAACTTCTGGAGTCACCACTAGTGCAGTAATACTCACTTTTTCTTATTTACCACTGGTTTTTCTCTAAATTCAACCAGGATCTCTAGTGGGTGGATCAGACAGACCATTCTCATCCTCCAGGGCTAAATAGACTCATTGGCCCACCTAAGTGTTACGAAAATCAGCAAAGATATTTAATAACAGCAGAGAGAGATGGACCAGAAGGATATACAAAAACATAAGAAACAGTTCAATGTCTCTGGCCAGTGACTCATTGACAGTCCAAAATGGAACTGGATACTATCCTTTTTTAATCCACTTTCTCCTCCTTTTATTAATCCTACTAGTTGCACCCTGCCTTATGAACTACTTGCCTAGATTTCTTCAACAACAGATCCAAAAGATTTCTAGCCAGACTTTTAACTATTTGCAAATACAGAATTACCATAATCTACCCAGAAAACCAGAGGACAGCGACTTCTGATTTTATACTGATGGTGAAGAGAAAGCTCTCTCAAAGGACTTTAATGCCTGTGTTAAATAGGAAGTAGTTAAAGATAGCATCACCCATATTTCCTGTAACCTGATTGTCTACCAATAATAAATAATTGGGCGAATATAAGCCTTTCAGGGCACACAAGTGACCAGACCCCTCCCCTGAGGACCTCCAACTGCCAGGTTCCACCCACAGAACACTCTAACTGTCCTAATGGACAGACACAGCCCCTGCCCTAAAGAGTAAAAAGCCTAAATTCTGGACTTGAAATCCCACCAATCCTCAAGCTGGGAAGCTTCACACTGAGAAGTCCCACCTCTTCCCAACTAAGAAACTCTATGTAAATCCTGCCTTTTTCTCAGTTCCTTGCCTTTTCTCACCTGAGCAAAGGAAGCCACCCTCTGTGTTATTTCCCTCCCAATATATCTCTTATGTGTAGATTGTTGTGCAGTGTAACTTCATGGAATTCTTTGGCTCCCAATAGCCAAGCTGCCTTCCCAGTTAAACAGCAACAGATTAAAAGATGTTTTGAAGGAATACATTTTTCTGTCATGCTTATCATGAAAAACTAACATGGGGAAAGTGAGAACGTAGATTATTTGGGTACATAATTCCGTGTTAATTAACCACTATACCATCTTGTATTCCTCCATCCTCCCCTAAACCCACCACACCCATGGATGTGTAAAGGTTAGACTTTTGTGATGTCTAAACTAGCAGAGGGCCCCATTGGTTGGAGACCTGTTATGACCTGAGGTACCTGGGTGACCAAACAAACCTTAAGGGTATGGCTTCTCATGACCCTGGAGTGGCTATATAAAGTGCAGGCAGGGCCCCTCCTGCTCATTACTGCCAGGGATATCATTGGCTACAAAAAGTTGTACACCAGGGGAAGCCAGAATAACTAAATATCACCAGAAAGATGGAAGAAGTACCCACACAAAGCAACAATGTGGAAAAGACTGAGGCAGAAGAACCTGTTGCTGCTGCAGAAGAACCTGTTCAGCGTGAAAATAAACGAGATGAGAAGGTTAGACTTTCCTAAACCTTTCCCCATGAGTCACTTTTCCCATGAGTTTCTCATTACAAAACCTTTTCGAATTTTCATTCCCTCTTACAGAGCTTTTTGCCTCTTAGCTATTCTACATCTTATTCAACCTAACACTCTCACATCGTTCCTTGTTTCTTGACTAGAAGGAGAAGATAATTAAGAGAGTGAAGGAAATTCTTGCTCAAAGCCCAGACAAGGCCAATAAACCAACTGTGATCATCATCTGCTATAGAGGTAAGAAGAAGCGAAACCCTAGTCAGCTAAAAAAGAAGGAAGAGACGCTGGACCATTCTAACCATCCAAATGACAGCCAGTGAATGGCAGCAATCACAGACCACAGCAGCACTGCACCATCTCCAGCAGACTGTAGAGCCCTATAAGGAACACGTCAGGTCTGGTCAATAAAGCAAGAACAAGATATAGCAGCAGAAACTGTAAGAAAGTTCTTTGGTGGTTAGAATAGAAGGGAATGAGGGCAAGAGAGGAAAGGGGTGAAGAAGAGAGGGGGAGGTGAAAAGAAAGTTAGGGTAAGTAAAACTTAAGGGGACTAAAGGGATAGGAGAAGAAGGGGAGAGGTAAGGATGATGGGTGCGACAGAAGAGAAGAGAAAGTAGAGCTTTTTTTTATGAAGAGAAAGTCATAGAGAATAGCATCAAGAAAGGAAGAGATGAGATAGAAAAGAAAACAGATGAGAACTGAGTAAGAGTTGGCTGAGGAAGGGAAGGAGGAGGGCCTGGAAGCAACAAAGAAGGATAAGGGAGGAGGTGGAGGGAAGCAAGGTAAAATGAGTTAGAGGAAAGGAGGGGTATTATACTGGAGGAAACAGAGGGGAAAGGAGAAGACTAGTAGGAAAAGAAGAGAGGACAGGAAGAAGGACACTAGAGGAGTAGGTGAAAAGCAAGGGAAAGAAAGGATGGGAGAAGTGCAGGGGCAGAAAAGAGGTGAGTTCACAATGCAGGGAGGGTAAGGAAAGGGTGGGGAAGGAAAATGAACTAAAGCAAGGGTAGAAAAGGAGATTTGAGGTAAGTGAGGGGAAAGGAAGGAGAAGAGGTCTAGAAAGAATTGGATAGAGGAAGGAGAGGAAGGGATATGGTGATTGAGATGAAAGTAAAAAGGAAGATAGAGAAGAGGAATGGAGATATAGTACAAAGAAGGGGAAGGAAGGCCATTCAAAGAGAGTTAGAAAGGGGAAGGGGAAGAGCATGAAGGACAGAGAAGGATGAGAGTTGGGAGGGTAGGGTGAGTTAAGGGTAAAGAGGGGGCAAGAAATTAGGAGTAAGGTAAGGAGACAGTAGAAGAGGTCACTATAATAGGGGAACTTTAGATAAGTGGGAGAGCTAGTAGGGGAAAGAGATGAATGATAAAGAAGGGAATTAGAAGTGTTAGAGGATGAAAAAAGAAGAGCTAGAGAAGAAAGTAGGTGAAAGTACAATGGATAGATGGAAAAGAATGGGAAGCAGAGAAAGGAGAGAGTAGGCAAAGGGAGACAGCCAGAGTATGAGTAAAGAGGAGCAGAGATAAGTGGGGGAGGAAGGTAAAGAGAGAAAGAGACAGAATTGGAAGAAGAACAGAGAAAGATATGGGCATGAAGTGTAAGATAAAACGTAAAAATGAAAGAAGTAATGAGGGATGGAGAAAGATGAGTTAGTAAAGGAGAAGCATGGCAAAGAGGAGGGTTAGAGAAGAGAAAAGAGGGAGGATAGGAGAGAAGAGGGAGGGAATTAGAAGGAGAAGGAGGTGGTGGAACCAGGAGAGGAAATGGGGAGAGGAGGATGGAATTAAGGGAAAGAAAGGAGAAAAGGGGGAAATTGTAATGGAAGGAACAGAGAGTAAAGGTGGGGGCTAGAAAGAAATGGAGAAACAAGGAACTGGACCGGTAGATGAGAGGGAAGGGAGGGATTAGAGGAACAGGGAAGGAAAAGAGGTGAGATCATAATGGAAGGAAGGTAAGGAAAAGTTTGGCAAGAGGCATGAACTTAAGCAAGGGTAGAAGAGGAGATTTGAGGTGAGGGGAAGGGAAGGAGAGGAGGTGGGGAAAGCACTGAATGGAGATAGAAAAGAAAGGGGGATGGCAATGAAGAGGAAAATAAAAAGGAAGGCAGAGAAGGAAAATGAATATAGAAGAGGAAACAGGGGGAAGGAAGGCATGGGGGGAGCTAGAGAGAGGGGAGGGTTGGGAGGGTAGAATGAGTGAAGGGAAGGAGGAAGGGAGGAACAAGGAGTAAGGAAGTAGACAATAGTAGAGGCCACTGTAATGGGGGAACAGAGAGGGGAAAAGGGAAAGCCATAAGGAAAGGAGAACATTAGAAAGGTTAGAGGATAAAAGGGGAGAAGAGCTGGAGATGAAAGGAGGGGTGATTACAATGGAAAAATGGAAAAGAATGGGAGTGAAGGAAAGCAGAAGGTAGGCAAAAGGAGATAATGAGAGTATGAGTTAAGAGGAGCATAGCAGTAAGTGGGAGGAAAGAAAGGGGAGGAAGTGGGACAGAACTAGATGGAAGAGGGAGAGAGAGATGGGGCTGGAGAGTGAAGTTAAAAGGAGGGAGTAATAGGGAATGGAGAGAGATGAGTGAGCAAAGGAGAGG
>NC_022026.1:21054855-21057110 GCF_000317375.1 Microtus ochrogaster
AGAGAATTGAGTGTGGAAAGAAGTGGGAAAAGGATATAAAGGATAGGAAGGGAGAGGAGATGGGAACATAATTGGACAGAGGGTATAGAGGAAGGGATGGATGCAGATGGAGAAGGAAGTTAAATGGAAGGCAATGAAGAACAGTGAAAGGTGGTTCCCTGGGAAAAGAGTGAGGAAGAAGTATAGGACATGGGTTATGGATGGCATCAGAGATACATGACAGATGATGGAGAGTTGGCAGAAGGAAGTGGGCAGGGAAAGAGTATGAGGGGAAAAAAGGAGGGGGAAGTGATATCGTATGTTCCAGAGAGGAAAGGCATGCAGAGGGAATGAAAAGGGACTGGGGTGGTGGAAGGGAGAGTAGGGCATAAAGAATATATAAGGAATGGGTAAAAGAAAGTGGAGTAGGAGGAACATCACTGGAGAATGGAATGAATGAGAAGATGAACTACAGGATGGAGGGAGAGGGAAGTATAGAGATGTGGAATAGAAGGAAAGGAGAGAACCAGAGGGAAAGAGGAAGGGGAGGGCAAGGAAAGGTGAGGGAAAGAGAAAGTAAGGAATAAGGAGGGGATAGGAGGGAGAGGGAAGTGGTGGCCAATGACAGAGGAGGGAGGGAGAGGAGAAGGGATAAGAATGTATCGAGGGAAGAGGTGAAGGAAGGTAATAGAGGGTAATGGGAGGGGAGAGTAAAGGGAGTAGAAGAGAATAAAGAAGAGAGGTCAGCAAGGAGACAGTGGGAGGGAAGTAGGAGAGTAGGATAAAGGAAGACAAGGGGAAAGACCATGTGATGGTTGGGAAGAAGGAATCATATCCTGGTTGGGTTTCTATTGCTGTGATAAAACAGTGACCAAATGTAACTTACAGAGGAAAGAGTCTATTTGCCTTCCATGTTCTGAGTGCAGTCCATCCTGAAGGGGAACCAAAACAGGACTCAAGACTGAAACTGAAGTCATCAAGAGAAGCAGAGACCATGGAGGAATGATGCTTACTGGCTTACTCATCTTGATGCCTTATACAATCCAGATCCATATGCTCAGGGCTAGCAGTACTGCCAATGGACTTGGACCTCCATCATCACTAGTCAAGAAAATATCCCATACACATGCCCACAGTCCAGTCTGACAGATGCTCACTTTTAGTTCAGGCCCTTCTCGGCTGACTCTCTCTCTTTCTCTTTCTCTCTCTCTCTCTCTCTCTCTCTCTCTCTCTCTCTCTCTCTCTGATGCCAATTTGACATAAAATGAACAGCACAAGAGGGGAAGGAAGGGGAGCTAGGACAAGGTGAACAGAGGGTGCTTGATGGAGAGGGGGCAGCAATGAATAGGATAGATATAAGGCAGGAAATGGAAGAGATGGAGAGATGGAAGAATAGGATAGTGTGAGGTAAAGAATGGGAGAGTGGAGAAAGGATGGAGGGTAAGTGGATGGGGGAGGGCAGAAGAGGGGAGAGGAGAAGGAACTAAAGGCTTGGAATCAAGTGAATAAATAAAGAAGAGTAGAGGAGGAATTAGGAGGGAAATGGTGGCTGTGGGAAGTTGGGAAGGGGAGAAAGGAAAGAAGAAAAATGGAGGAAGAGGTGGTACAGGAAAATGGAAGCAAGGAATACAGGAGAGGAACTGGTGGAATGGAGGGAGGAAAAGAAGACAAGAGAATAAAGTAGAAGAAAAATGGGAAAAGATGAAGGACTGAGAGAAATGTTAGAGAAAATACTGAAAATACTGGAAAGGGAAAAGAAAAGGGACAGTGGGGAGGGAAGGGAGGAAGAAGTACAGATTTGTGAACTGAGGAGCACAAGTACCCACAGGAATATGGAGTGAACACAGAGGTTGACAAGTTAGTCAATCTTGTCAATAGGAACCAGAGGAAGAAATGAATGAAGACACCTCAAAACATTTTGCACCACATGATAATGCAATATTTATAGGAGTGTGTATATGTTTATGCACACACACACATAGGAGGGACCAATGAGGATTTGAGTTCTGTATGAGGGATGTTGACATATTTACAAAAACAGACAACAAAATCTTTCCCTTTGTCATA
This sequence comes from Microtus ochrogaster, assembly GCF_000317375.1. Taxonomy (NCBI): domain Eukaryota; kingdom Metazoa; phylum Chordata; class Mammalia; order Rodentia; family Cricetidae; genus Microtus; species Microtus ochrogaster. The sequence goes on from NC_022026.1 coordinate 21,056,902, forward strand.
GTGATGTGTGCTGTAACCCAGGCCGGTAAAAAACCTGTCAGTAGAATCAAAAGTTTACCACTGTCTTAAGGGTTTCTATTGCTGTGAATAGACTCTATGATTTCTGCAATTGTTACAAAGGAAAACACTTAATGGGGGCTGCCCTACAGTTTCAGAGATGAGTGTATTATCATCATGGAGAGAAGCATTGCATGATGCAGGCAGACATG
>NC_022026.1:21058340-21059912 GCF_000317375.1 Microtus ochrogaster
GGCATCACTGTGTGTCCATAACTAAGACTCCTCTGGTTGCTAACATCTTGAAATATTTGAGAGGACAAATGATAATGGAATGGGAGAAGATTGGGACAAATGTACAAAAATCACAGCTGAAAAGCAGCCATGAACCTATTTCACCTGCCTCATTCCACTTTGCCAAGTTTTGCATGCAATTTTGTGTAAGTGGATATTTGTCCACATTTGTTTTTTACCATATGCACACATTCATGTGACAATTTGCCAAAGTGAAGTCTAATCCAAAGTCAGAGAACAACTGGAACCATTAATATAAAACATGGCTCATGCAAAAGAAGAGTTGTAAGAATTCAGTGGGTGTGAAAATGGCACATAGATCTGGTGAGTCTATTTGGTAATAGACTAAAGCCATTGAGCATGGTAATATCTTATGTCAGCTCTCTGATATGAGGTCATACAGATGTAGGTTCAACTGAGACTTGTTGAGTGTGATGCAGCAATACCTCTATGGGGAAGAATACAGCAATCAGAAGGGCAGCCCTAAGTGCAGAAATTCCGTCAGGCTGTTGAGCTGGATGATTTCACCTGGAATATTTACAAAATATTCAACTGCAAGTTAAAAACATGCTACTCCTTCTTGTGGGCATGAATGTCTCCATATGCTTATCACTCTGTTGGGAGGCATTGCTGGCCAGAGGTTACAGTCTGGCCTAGCAGTTTTCTCCAAACCCTGCAACATGGAGGACTCCCTCCCAAGCCAGACTTCCATCTCTGTACCTCCACTTATCTGGAGAATGACTTTGGGCTCAGAGGACTGACCTTATCTGAAAGCTGTTTCTAAGCCTGAATACCTGATTTATCTTTAATGTGACTGTTGTCATAGTTCCCTGCTAGAAGTTCTTTCCCTGCTGTAGATATGATAACTAATACTTGTACTAGGAGCTTTGCTATAGGACACTACTGCCACATACAAAGCCTATGATAGAAGCATGCCACTTAGTGCAAATTAGGTGATGCCCCAATCACATTTCCCAGTCTTTGTATTCTCCTTTCTCTCTGGAATAAAGCAGAATTGTAAATGTTAAACTGTTTCTCCAGAGAGCTGTGTCCATTGACTCACAAGCTGTCAGACCCTGCTCACTCACTTTAGCTCCCTCTCTCTTCTCAGATAGAAGTCAATGATCCCAAAGAAGAAGCAGAGCCACAACGCTCTACAACAAAATGTCTAACACTAAGAATAGTGCTTCTCAGGATAGAAAAAAGTGTGCTTTTTAAATAATGCATATTTTTTTAAATTTATACTGCAATTAGCATAATTCCCCCTTGTATTTTTTTATCCTCTAATCTCATCCGTGTAGATTCCTCTTTGTTCCCTCTCAAATTTATGGCTACTATTTGCTTTTAGTCTTGCTTTTGAAATGGGTGAGGAAAACTCACCATTGCCAGAAACATTAAGTAGATGTTAAGGATTGTTAAAACAGTGCTAATATCTGTCAAAAATCACTATTGATATCGATTAGTTATGTAAATTCTTATTGGAGATACTTCTTTTGATGATTACTTCAATAAGGAAAGACTGAGAATGGGTTA
>NC_022026.1:21061667-21062418 GCF_000317375.1 Microtus ochrogaster
AAACACTGATTTCCAAAGTGGTTGCACAAGATTGCATTCCCACCAGCAATGGATAAGGGTACCTCTTCCTCTACCTACTTCAACATACCCACACCTCCTAATATTGCCCCATTTTTGGAGGGTCATTTTCTTTCAAACCACTACATTCCACTTCCTGTCCCCCAAGGCTTATAGTCATATCATAATGCAAAATTACATTCAGTGAAACTTCAAAAGTTTCCATATTTTATCACAGTCTCAAGAATGTTTAAAAGTCCAAAATTTAAAGTCTCTTCTGTGACTCTTGCATGCTTTTAACTCCAATCCACTATAAAATCAAATTTAAAAAAATATATAATGGCACATGATATACATTACCATTCCAAAATATAGGGAAAGGAGCATAGTGACAAAATACTGGATCAAAAGAAGACTGAAAGCTAGCTGGGCAAATGCCAAACTATTCATCTTTATATCTGGTGTCAAAATACTGTTCAGATCTCAATCTTCTATCAGTTTTGTTCACACAACACAGTTTTTTATTGGGTTGATTTTGCTGCCTATTAGCATCTTTCCTCAACAGATATCCCATGACTGTGGCATCTCTAAGAACTGTAAGTCTCCAAGACACATGGCTGGCCTCAGTGGTCTGTCATAGTTGCTCCTTGAGTATTAAGCAGAACCATGTGGCTAAAGCTGCCAAGATCTGCTGCTTGCTAGAGCTAGAACATGGCCCCCTTATTCAATTATATCTTCACCAGCTTTCTGCTTT
>NC_022026.1:21067414-21068486 GCF_000317375.1 Microtus ochrogaster
ACTTTACTGACAGAGCTCCTTTCCAAGAATTATTATCCACAGCTTCAAATCTCATAATTTCATTGAGGTGAGAGACATTTCATTTTTGTTGTTGCTGTTTTGTTTTTGTTTGTTTGTTTTTTTGGGCAATTCCGGTTCAATTTGGTTTTTTTATATTTACATTAGAAGTTACAACCTGTGGACTTCCTCAGTGAAAATTTCTATTCACTGCCTTATTTCATATTGTATGAAATATGTAAGAAAAGTTTGTCTTAATTGTTTGTAAGACACATAACTTCCAATAAAACAACATTTTAAACAGTATAGTGCCACATGTAAACACAAAGGACAAACATGACTATTTGGGAATTCCCGTAGAGTCATATTTGTCCTTTGCCATTATGTGGTCTTTCTTCTACTAGTGTCTTAATGCTTTATTTTCTCTTTAAAATTATTGTTTTTTTTTGGTTGGTTTAAAAAAAAATGTCATTCTGTTCAGCCTTGGCTGGTCTGTGATTTGCTCTGTATACCAGGCTGACCTGGAATTTACAGAGATTCAACTGTCTCTGATTTCTGAGTGGTGGGATAAAATGTGTGTGTCAGCACCACCTGGCTTCTTTTTAAAATTTTTATGCTTACTTCTGTGTTTTTTGGGGAGAAGATATCATACATGTGAATGAAGTTCTTGATGAGGCCAAAAGGGAAAGCCAGATTTCATGGAGCTTTAGTTATAGGTAGTTATGAGACTCCCAAGTTAGGTGCTGAGTATGTGGTCTTAATTGCTGAACCATCTCTCTGGCAACCTAATTGCTTCATATAATAACACAAATCGTGTTCAAATAGGCCCTGTATTTAAGACATTCTGCTGTGGGATAATGATCTTGTATACTGTAAAGATTTGTCACTCATATTGGTTTAATATAACACTGATTCACCAGTAGCCAAGCAGGAAGTATAGGTGAGATAACCAGACAAAAAAAATTCTGTGAAGAGGAAAGGCAAAGACAAGTCACCATCCAGAAGCAGAGAAAGCAAGATGATAATGCCTTACTAAGAAAAGGTAGCAAGCCACATGGCTAAACATAGATAAGAG
>NC_022026.1:21069541-21069994 GCF_000317375.1 Microtus ochrogaster
TCTCGCTCAAGTAAACTAATGGACATTCTCTGGGAATGGTGCTTTTGAGTAATATCAAACCTATTCTTCCTCCTGAAGGATATTCTAGGCTGATAGTTTTCATGATGACTGATGGGTTATTGTCTTTCACAACTTCCATAGATATGGAAAATGAAAAATAGGAGAAAGCAAGTAAAAATACTACAAGTTTCAATCTTCATACAAAAATTTGGATATTTTTAAATTCATGCTCTTGATTGCTGCAAATTTTGTCAAGAAAAGATGAGTTTTCACACCCTTCTCCCTATAATTCTCCTTGCATTTATGAAGAATAAGACAGTTTATGGAGAAGACTGTTCCACTATTCTCACTGATACCAAAATGGTTTAATTTTAAATCTAATCAAATATATGAAAGAACTGTGTGCTATAAAATATACAATATTGAAAATCTTTAAATAAATAAAAGAACAAT
>NC_022026.1:21070481-21074217 GCF_000317375.1 Microtus ochrogaster
CTAAGTCTTTGGATTATTTCAATCACACAAAACTGAGCTAACAAGCCAGTGGTACTATTGTTATAACTGTCTGAATGTAGTATGGTCTTTGTGATAACATAAAAACCTAAACAAAAAGTTTTGTAGTAATTTGTCTGAAACTATTAAAGTACAAAACAAACAAAAGACCTGCTGAATATTAGAATAAACTACTATGCTCATACATAGAATATTGTTTAGAACAAAATAACAATTTTACTGGAAATATTTTAGGCTTGAAATCATTTTATTTCAAATTTTTGGTTTAATGATGTTTAATCAGTATTGATTCACAGAATTTGCATGAGTCATAAAGGCATATGTGATATGCAATACATGATGATTTCATGCATTTGTCAAATTCTACAGAACCATTCAATATAAAGATGCATCCTTTCACTATGTTAATAAATATGCCAACTAACATATGTCATGTTTCCATCACAGAATATAGAATACAACTAATATAGTCTAGTTGTATATATTTTGACATCATTGGAGGATATATATAAAAGGAGGTGGTATGTAATTCAGGGAAAGTGTTTTGACTAGATACTATAAATATAAAGGAAAGAGTAAATATATTATATTCGAGGTAGAAATTTTTTTACAACATTGGGTCAGTGATTTCAGACATCTTTATATTCATTCTTCTGGTATATGGAAATACAAGATTAGAATAGAGGTACCTATAGTTAAAGAAGTTAAGCAAATTCTAAAAGCAAGAAAATGATGTCAATATGACACAAGTTCCAATCTAAAAGAGGTTTCAATAGAAAAAGACATAATGATTTTTGTATTAAGAGAAATACTTAAAATGTGATTAGAACATAAAAGATAAAAGGCAAATGCATTATCTCTTAGGATAATAAGCACACATTTCTTTGTCATACACACGTGTGTATATATCAATTCAAATGTATATATTAAACACATATAAATGTGCACACTCATATATATGTATAAAGGTCAAACTGTAACACAAAGAAGGAAAAAGCAGGATTTTGTTCTGTTTTGTTTTGTTTGGTTTTTACAATGGAATTATATAATAGGTACCAACTTATCTAAGTGCTAAACAGTGTTCAACTCAAATGAATGTACCTCTGGTATAATATGATGAGGAATATAGTGAACTTCTGTAGAATTTTTGCCAGAAACCCGTAATTACAGCATAATTATGAAAATGTGATTATATATAAGGTATATGACACAGGATTCCCCTCTGTATGTTGTTAACATGTTTTATTACTATTGGTTAATAAAGCAGATATTTTGGCCTTTGGCAAGGAAGAATATAGCAAAGCAGAAAATCCAAGCAGAGATAGAGCAAGAAAGAACGCAGAGTCAGGAAGAGGCCACGTAGCTGCCCAAGAAGCAAGAGGTAACAAACCATGAGCCTGTGGTAAATACAAAATAATAGAAATGGGTTGATTTAAGATGTATGAGCTAGCTAGGATTATGCCTAAACCACTGGCAGAACAGTGTTGTAATTAATATAGATTTTGTGTGATTATTCAGGTCTGGGTGGTCGAAAAATGAAAGAACAGTCTTCGCTTATAGGTATAATCTAGACATTGCTTGTGCACTAATCTTCAAAAGCAGAAATGGGTCGAGAAACTGATAAAGAATGGGGGAAGCCAAGATGGTATTAAAACTAAATTCTGTGTGGATCCTGTGCTGAATTTTGGAGAAATGCATAGAAAAACTTGTGCCTTAGTTACTTTTCAATTGTCATGATGAGACACCAGAACCTAGGACCTTTACTAAAGAAAGGATTTAGTTTGGGGCTCATGGCTCCAGATAATTAGAGTTTATGCCCCTCATGATGAGGAATGTGGCAACAAAGAGGAAATCAGACAGCCCCCTGGAGAAGCAACTGAAAGCTCACATCTGATCAGCAAGCATGTGACTTAGAATGTACTAACAGGTAATGAGGTAGAATTTTGAAATCTCAAAATCCACCCCTTGTCACATACCTCTTTCAATAAGATCATGTCTAATAATCTTTCCAAAACAATTTCACAAAACTGAAGCTTAAACATTCAAATGTATAAGCCTATACATCCTATATCCTATAGGAGCTATTCCTATTCAAAGTACCACAACTTGTGAAAAGCCAGGTAGATTGTTCAGTTGGTAAATCTGTTAGTCACTCAAGCCTGATGGCCTAATTTCAACCTCTAGAACCCACATAGAAAGCAGATATGGTGGAATGCATCTGTAATCCCAACACACCTATAGCAAAATGGGAAGCATAGACAGAAGAATGGCCTGGAAGCTTGAGGGCCAGCTAGACTAAAGTAGTAGCACAGCAACAGAAACAAGAGAAGACCTTTCTCAACAAGGATGACGGGAAGAACTGTCTACAAATAGTTGTTCTCTGACTTCTAAATTTGCATCATGAATACTCACACACAATAAATAAGTAAATAATATACTTAAAAACCGTTTATGAAAACTGTTGAATATGATTAATGCTCATTTGCCAATGTTATTTTCTGAATTTTGTCTTGTTTTCTCTATATTTAGAATTAACAAAATATTCATTTTAAAACTGTACCTGATTTATTCTGTAGCTCTTTCCCCAAGGTTGGATATGACTTTTGCAGTCTTGAATGAGAGCAGCTGTGACACTTTGACCTTTTCTATGGAGGAAGGAGGTTCTTGAAGCTTCTCTGGTTCCAGCAGATTTGTACAATGTCCCGTGCCAATCTGAGGTTATAAAGAAGGTTGGATGAGTGAGGTGCTTCCACTGTGCAGCTCCCTGTATGTTGCTTAGGGGATTCTTCAACAGTGAGCTATTTGTGATTTGTTTTTGCAGAAGTTGAGATTAGTCATAGGTGTACTTTTCAGTTGCCCAAGGGACTTGATCACACTGTAGTTCCTTTCAGTGGGCCAAATCCTGGTAAGACCCAAATAAACTCTTTTGTTCACCTATCTGAACATGAACAGAATCCTTTGTGCATTCAGTGCTTTTCCTATCTAGTGTGAATAGAATCTTCTTTGTATCTCCCCAGGAAAGCCATGTAACAAGGTCCTTAAAGCATCCCATACAATGCATCTTTCCTGTGTATTGTCTTTTTCAGTTGCTTTGGCCTTATTTTAGTTCTTCTAATTTAGTTTCCTTTAATTACTGTGCTTTAGTTACTGCAGAATATTTGCATGTGTTCTTCCATTCACCTGGGAAACCTATCCTTATTGTTTTGCCTTGCTAACTTCTAGTCACCCTTTGGATCTCAGCCCAATCTTTAGTGTTTTAAGGAAAATCTTTTTGTTCCCCATGACTGTATAAAGTCCAATTGTAACAGAATATTACTGACTGATAAATTTTTCTTTGTGGCAATCACACTCATTTAATATCAATGTAGTAATGTTGTTATTTGGTTAATATCTGTCTCTGTTACTTATAAATTTGAGATAGCAGAAAACATGCCTGATTTATTTCTTACTGCCTAGTACAGTAGACATTTCAGAATAAACACAGAAGTATTTTTCGAAGAACAAATGAATATTTAGTACAATGTTAGATGGTAATCTTCATAATTAAAATAGCTTGCTTAACATTTTGTATATTTTATTTATGTTGTAAAATAATTTTTGAAATTTTCCCTAATTTGTTAAACATTTCTTTTCATGAAGAGTTTGTATGGCTTTTCTCTGTGATTCTACTGATGTTTGAATGTCATATCTATTGTTCAATTTTTACTAAACTTCTAAT
>NC_022026.1:21075592-21076108 GCF_000317375.1 Microtus ochrogaster
TAAGAATTGTTAATAAGAAGCCTGAGCTAATCGGCCAATCAGTTTATAACTAATGTAGACTTCTGTATGATTCTTTGGGACTGAATGACTGCAGGACTGGGTGGAACAGAAACCTCTGTCAACAGAATGGCACTCAGTCAACACATATGATTTATATGAAACTAGCCAGCACAATTGACATTTTGTCAAATTGATATACAAATACATCACTACTAAGCTATAATCTTTCCTTTATTGTTACCCTTAGGAAGTCATACTAATATGAATATGACCATTTAAAACATTACAGCTTTTCAAAGTTCTACAGTGTTTTATAAATCCAAACATTCAATATTTACTTTCTTTAAAATAATCAAATTGTATACCTCTATATAGTATCTTTCTAAAAATATCCACAGTCTCTCCCAAATACCAATCTCTATTACATTCTAAAATCTGTCTAAAATCCCAAAGTCTTATTAACTATGGGCTCCTATAAAATTAAAACTAAGTTAAATACCTTCTTATCCAAGAAGG
>NC_022026.1:21077358-21078768 GCF_000317375.1 Microtus ochrogaster
AATGTTTTCATACCAAAATCAAAATAATTTCCTAAGACTATCTAGCAACTTAGGAGGAAGTAAAAGTCTTTTTACATATACACCTCTTTTGGTTCCTGAGTATACTAGGAGTAGAGTTTGTTTAAAATAAAATACAACCATTTTGTTGTAAATTTTGATGCTATGAAAGATAAATATATTCATATAAGTACTATCCAAAGTAGAATATAGGATTTCAATTATCTCAAAATATGTTTTTGTATATCTTTACAGTTAGTACTTAAAACACTTGGCCTAAGGCAAGCATAAACTTTCTGCCATTATTATCATAAGTAAAATAATATTCACTTGACTTTTACATAATTAGAATTATGAAAATATTTACATATAGATTATTTATTGTGGAAATTTTATTGAAATGTATTCATAACTATCATTAGATCATTTCATTATATTGCTGAAAATTCCCAACATTTGAATATATCATAATTAGATTAAGTTTTTCTCTTGATTTTATTAGGATATTTAGGTTTTCAGTTCTTGAATGTTTTATAAGCAAAATAGTTATGAACATTTTCATATAACTGTGTCAAAGTTTTATAAACCTAAAATGTATTCTTTATGACAGCAATTAAAATTCATTATAAATTCATGTCTAATTTATTTAAATAGCAATAACAGAACCTCAAAATATGACAAATTGTGTTTAAAAGTTTTCTGAAGTATTTGAAGCTTTAATTTCTTTATATGTGTATGAGTGTTTTGCCTATATGTGTATCTATAGAATGTGTGAGCACTGCCAATGAAAGCCAGAAGAGTGTATCAGATCATCTGGAACTGGAATTACAGGGTTTATGAACTACTATGTTGGTGCTGTATTCAATCCTGGATCCTCCCCAAGAGTAGCTCATGCTCTTAAATGCTGTGCCATCTCTGTTGCTCTAGTTTTCAAAGTAGTTGAACCATTTAATTTCCACCATATACATATATACAAATTTTAGTACTCAAAATTCTTTTCAATGCTTGGTTTACTAAGTACTTTTCACCTTAGCTATTATAGTTAGTAAACCTAGATGTACATTTATAGTTAGTGAACTGAGATTTACCTGGTGATTCATGGTTTATTCATTTATATTGACCTTGCAATAACTTTTTAAAAGAAATTCATTTTCAAATTTGTTTGCTTGTTTTAATTGGGTTGTGTTCATTCTTTAATTGTCCTGTCTCTTTTCAGTTTGAACTGTTTTGTAAGTTATTACAGACATTATATTAACCATATTTTTCCCCTGTGGTGAATTGATCTTTTGTACTCTTGATGACGTCTTTGGAAAGCAAGTGTTTTTAATAGCAAAGCTCAATATATGAATCTTTGATAGTACACAGGCCTTTCTTGTAATATTTTGGGAAATATCCTGGCTGTGTTTTACCCAT
>NC_022026.1:21079575-21081556 GCF_000317375.1 Microtus ochrogaster
AAGAACTCAAGAAATTGGTCATCAAAAGAATAAATAATCCAATAAAAAAAACATGGAGTACAGACCTAAACAGAGAACTCTCAACAGAAGAATCTAAAATGTCTGAAAGACACTTAAGGATATGCTCAACATCCTTAGCTATCAGAGAAATGCAAATCAAAACAAGTCTGAGATTCCATCTTACACCTATAAGAATGGCCAAGATCAAAAACTCTGATGACAACTTATGCTGAAGAGGATATGGGGAAAAGGGAACACTCTTGCATTGCTCGTGGGAGTGCATATCAGTATAGCCCCTTTGGATATCAGTATGGTGATTTCTCAGAAAATTAGGAAACAACCTTCCTTAAGACCCAGAAATACCACTTTTGGGTATATACTCAAATGATGCTCAATCATACCACATTATTTGTCAAAGCAGCTGAAGTTTTTAAGGAGATTATATCCATTAAGTTACAAAGATTCCTCAGGTTCAACACTGGAGTAAAGAGAAGGGAACATCAGGGGAAGACCCCACCTAATAATGCTTTCAACATGTAAAAGAGAGCTGTTAAGGAACACACTCTAAAGGTGTGTCTCAGAATAAGGTACCATCTGTTTGGTTTTTAAAAAGAGCTAAATGGCCAATAGTTAGGTAGAAGAGAATAGGTGTGATTTGTGGGAAGAAAGAGAAAATGGGAGAAGGACGCTAGACTCAGGATTTACCCAGCAGACTCAGAACAGTAGGATGTACTGTACTAATAGGAGTTGACCAATTTGGATTTGAATTTTGTGTATGGCAATAGATATGGATCTTTTTGAAAGATGCTCAATCATACCACTAGGACATGTGGTCAACTATACTCATAACAGCATAATTTCATAATATACAGAACCTGGAAAAAGGTTAGATGCCCCTCAACTGAATAATAGATAAAGAAAATGTGATACATTTACATAATTGAGTGCTACACATCAGTAAAAAATAATTGTAATGATTCAGTCACACAACATTGCTGACACTTCCAGGTTCCGGGGCCACATTTGTTAGCACAAGCCCTCAGGCAGGAGTGCCTTATGGCCCCGGGAATATTAAAAAACCTGGCATGACTCACATGCAGCATGGTTGCATCATCTATGTATGATAAAGCTGAGTGAGCCCTTACATGCATGTGTGAGCTCCATAACCTGCATATGATGCAGCCACATCATCCCCCTGTGTGCATGTGCTAGGCAGCCTTTAAAAGCTGGACACGCCCTCTTCAAGCGCTTTCTCTCTCTCTGCACACTGACCTTTTACTAGGCCTTTACACCCTCCCCCAATAAACTCCTAAGCAGGTTTATTGCATGTTCCACAGTTCCTTCTCACTTGCACCAGGTAATTCCATTGGTGTTGTCAGACACAGGAGGCTCTCCCACCCTGAACCCCTCTCCCAGGGTCAGGATCTAGAACCAGGTATTTTTTCTACAACAACCATATATTCCATGTGCCTGAGTGTGAACTCTACACACACCAACGGCTTCAATTGGTGAGTCCCCATTCTGATTAGCTTAACCATTTCTCTGAACCTGAGGAATTAACTGAGCTCCCAGAAATCTTCTAGTTTTCCTGGAAATGGGAGGGGCAGCCCCCAACCAAGGCCTTCCTGGTTACAGTTGGGCCCTTTGCTGATATTCATCTTTGGATTTCTTCCCATTGCTGAAATTGTGCTTGGATTATGCCATGTCAATCTTTCTGTGACTGAGGGCACAGGGTCCCTTGGATTTTTCTTTCTCTTTTTTCCTTTTCTCTTAGAAAAAAGAGAGTGAACACTGCTGTGAGAGACTGCTCAGTCTCTAGACTCTCTGGCTTCCTAGTCACCCAGACTGAAGCCAGTCAGGTTTTAACACCCTGCTTGTAGACAGAGGATGCTAATCTACAAGCCTTGTGGTGTTTGCTGCTATTATACCTGGCCTATAGAGGGGAGACATCCACCTATAAGCCTTACAGTGTTGCTGTTTT
>NC_022026.1:21117235-21118647 GCF_000317375.1 Microtus ochrogaster
ATAGATATTTTGAAAATACATTGACTTCAGAATTTGGATCTAAGGTTATGATGCTTTAGAAAAGTCCTTCTTTTGTTTTCACAGAGTATGAGACTCTGTGGATTGCTTCTATCCCAATATGGTATGATAGACCATGACCTCCTGAAAGGTTTCTGTGAATACCTTCAGAAAATTACTGCACTCAACTGATGACTGAGATGAAACTAGCACACAGGTTATACCATGAAAGACGTAAATAACAGTGCCCCCATTCATCACAAAGCAGTTTGGAGAGAAATAACTCTGCCCATATTCCCAAGTATTGTTTATAAATGTTCTTATATGTATTTCTGCTCTTGATTAAGGTATTATGATTTGTAGTTCATTTTAAAAATGTAATGTATAATTAGGAAATATAGGTTGTTAATGGATAATCATCAATAATAGTCAAGCTTATAGTCATGTTAGTTAGATTTTCTGGATATATAGAGATATATTTCAGTTAAATAGGCATTCATCTTATCTTTCAAAAACTACAGAATATGACATTTAATGTTTAATAACATAGGGCTTTTCATGACAATAAGACAAACGGCTACTCCTGGCAGCACCAATCTACTTCAAAAGGAAGATGGACTTCAAAGAGGCTCCTTATGGAGTTTGATAGCTATTTGGGCAAGAAACTGCTCTTGCCTGGACTGTTGCATAAACTGGACACAAAGAATCCTCAGAGAGAGGACTGCTGAACTTGCTTAAAGGTGAAATGAATCGTTGGGGTTCCTGACTCATGGAAGAGTCTGTGAGACTTTCTGCAGGACACAGCAGATAGTGACTTTGAAATTTCCTGCTACGTGGAAAAAGTCTACTGGATACTATGGGTCTGTAGGCCGAAGATGGATGCCCCAACCATTAGATGAGCTTTGAGTGATTTTCCAGGCAGAGAGATGTCTCTGTCATTTGTAGAATTTGGATGTTGCTTATTTCTTGTTTACTTAGGTAGTATTATATCCTTCTGGAGTCTTTGATGGAGTTGAAGTATGGATAGGTAGTTATAGTTTTCCATTGTTATGATAAAAGATAAAGTAGATATAAATAATGTAACTGTAATTTCTACTTGATAACTGTTTTGTTATATGTAATTTTGCTATGTTAAAGTAAAAGCCTTTTTTTGTTTGAATAGAAAAAGGGGAAATAATGTGGGAAGGTCTTTATCTATCTGTTACTTTCATTGGTTAATAAAGAAACTGCCTTGGCCCTTTGATAGGACAGAAATTTAGGTAGGTGGAGTAAACAGAACAGAATTCTGGGGAAAAGGGAATTTAGGCAGACGCCATGCCTCTCCTCTACAGGGCAGACACGATGGCGCCAGCTGCCAGGTCAGACCTGCTGAATCTTTCTTGGAAAGACACTACCTCATGATGCTACACACATTA
>NC_022026.1:21125418-21126123 GCF_000317375.1 Microtus ochrogaster
ATATATTTCAGTTAAATAGGCATTCATCTTATCTTTCAAAAACTACAGAATATGACATTTAATGTTTTAATAACATAGGGCTTTTCATGACAATAAGACAAACGGCTACTCCTGGCAGCACCAATCTACTTCAAAAGGAAGATGGGCTTCGAAGAGGCTCCTTATGGAGTTTGATAGCTATTTGGGCAAGAAACTGCTCTTGCCTGGACTGTTGCATAAACTGGACACAGAGAACCCTCAGAGAGAGGACTGCTGAACTTGCTTAAAGGTGAAATGAATCGTTGGGGTTACTGACTCATGGAAGAGTCTGTGAGACTTTCTGCAGGACACAGCAGATAGTGACTTTGAAATTTCCTGCTACGTGGAAAAAGTCTGCTGGATACTATGGGTCTGTAGGCCGAAGATGGATGCCCCAACCATTAGAGGAGCTTTGAGTGATTTTCCAGGCAGAGAGATGTCTCTGTCATTTCTAGAATTTGGATGTTGCTTATTTCTTGTTTACTTATGTAGTATTATATCCTTCTGGAGTCTTTGATGGAGTTGAAGCATAAATAATTATAGTTTTCCTTAGTTATGATAAAAGATAAAATAGATATAAATATTGTAACTCTCATTCTTACTTGATAACTGTTTTGTTATATGTAATTTTGCTATGTTAAAGTAAAAGCCTTTTTTTTTGTTTGAACAGAAAAAGGGGAAATGATG
>NC_022026.1:21126577-21128814 GCF_000317375.1 Microtus ochrogaster
CACACACACACACACACACACACACACATATATATGTAGTAAAGTTTTTATTTTGTACACTGAAGAAATCTCTTTCATCAGTCAGTCTAGTCTCCCACCTTACTCAAAACAGAAAAACAAAATAGAAATATAGCTTGTTATTTCTCTCTTATTTTCATTCATTAAATAAATGTCACAGAAAGAAATAATCCATTTATTAGAGCATTACCAACTAACATTTCCTACTCATATGTTCTATAAAATTCACATTAGGAGTTAGTATATAATCATGCAGATAGAAAATAATCAAGAATTTTTTTTAAAACTAAAAACAATTTTAACAATGTGGTATTCATCACTTCTCCCTTCCTATATGAACAATGAATAGTCAATCACTGGCATCACTATTGAGTTTGAATCAAACAAATAGTGGGAGGAGGGGGACGAAATGGGAAACGGGGAGGAGGTGGAAATTTTTTTCAACACCTAAAAATAAATAAATAAATAAAATGAGGCAATGTTTACAAATAAGTTATTTATATCCCCCTGCAGCGTTTAAATCTTCTCTCTATTCCTAGTAAATATGATACAGCAAAAAAAAAAGGAGCAAGAATCTACTGAGGAGGATCTCAAGCATATCATTTTAGTTTGTATTCACCAGCCATTATGCTCAAAAGTGATCCTTTAGTAATTGATGTGCATTGTCACATTAAAGCAAAACATTTAGAATTTTTTTTATTATATTATATCCAATTTAAGAATCACAATTTTCTAACTTTTTAAAACACTTACTGAATGTTAAAGGTAAAAGAAAAGGTGGTTAGTTTGGTAGTGTTTCTTTATTTGATTTGTTTTTTTGTTTGTTTGTTTGTTTTTCAAGAAGGGGTTTTCTGTGTAACAGTCCTGGCTATCTTGGTACTTGATTTGTAGATATGGAACCCACAGAGATACCTCTGCCTCTGCCTCCTGAGTGCTGGGATTGAAGGCATGCTCCATCACTGCCAGGCCTTCTGTTTTTTGTTTGTTTGTTTGTTTTGTTTTGCTTTTGTTTGTTTTTATATAATTCCTTTTATTAAAATTACAAGGTTAAACCAGGTGGTGGTGATGCATGCCTTTAATCCTAGTGCTTGAGAGGCAGAGGGAGGGAGATCTATGTGAGATAGAGGGTAGTCTGGTCTGTAGAGTGAGTTCCAGGGCAGATAGACCCACACAGAAAAACCCTGGCTCAATAAAAAAAAGAAAAAGAAAAGAAAAAACAAAGTTAATGTTTCCAATAACATTCACTGATTTTTCTACTTGACATGATGTAGAATTAGTCATATATAATGGTTTAATTGAGGTGGGAAGACCCAACCAAAATAATACAAAATGCACCTTCCAGGAATTCAGGGTTAAAGATAAAGGAGAAATCAAACTGAGAACTAGTATCTATCATACTCTGTTTTCTGAAGGAATATGCAATATGACAATATGACTTCCATCTCTTGCTGTCATGTTTCCTCCTCCATGGGGAAATATAACTTCAAAATATGAGTCAAAATAACCTCTTCTATGCTTAAATTGTTTTTTGTCCGGCAGTTTCTTATATCAGTGATAAAAGTAACTAGGACAATTACCACAGTAAAAAATAATAACCAGTAAATGAGAATACATAGAGAAAAATAATTTATCTACTCTCTAGCCTGATTCCAGAAGTTATTTGTACCATTCTAGAGTGTTATGGTGTTCATGTAACTAAAAGAAACTTAATTAGATGGAAACTTAGTCTACATGTAGACTGCAAAACTGTAAAACTTCCAGAATAAAATATTAAATAGATAAATTAATAATTACAGGAAAATAACAGTATGCAAATTACACAGTGTGTCAAAAAGAACACATTTTTTCCATTACATGTTGGTATTAGAGTCCTCAAAGAAAATACAGAACAGTCATCCTCTGGGTGGAATAATCTTTACGTCTATAGGAAAAAGACAAAATGAGGTTAGCTGTAATAGTCTGTGTCAAACCCTCATCCACTTAAAGGCTAACAGGGCAACTGTTCTGTTATTAAAATACAGAATCACACAATATACTAGCTTGATTTATATATCTGTGATAAGCAATATAATCAAAGGCAACATGAAGAGGAAACATTTTATAATCTTCTGCACTTTACTCTCTATCATTGAGGGAAGCCAAGGCAGGAACTCAAACAGGGCAGGAACATAGATTTAGAAACTGAAGCAAAGACCATGGTAGAATGCTGTTTACTGACT
>NC_022026.1:21136064-21153072 GCF_000317375.1 Microtus ochrogaster
TTTCAGGTGTGTTACATTTATTTAGGCTGTAAACATTTGTTTTAACAGTGGAAAAATGTGTTACATTCTTTTAAGTTGCATTTGTTTAACTCTGTGAAGCTTTGTTACTTTGCCTGTCTAAAACACCTGATTGGTCTAATAAAAAACTGAAGGACCAATATCAAGGCAGGAGAAAGAAAAGGCAGGGCAGGTAAGGGTTATGCCTGTGTCATGAGGCCACCAAGAGACCACCATTTCAAGTTTGTATGCAAAAAGAAAGAGTCTTTATTGCTAGGTTAAGCTTGGTCTCTCCAGATATTCCAACACAGCAGATGGATTAAGGAGAGCCCTGAGCCCAGTTATGGCAGGTTTTTTAAAGAGTAAGGATGGGGAATAGGGTGATTCTGGATTCAGATGGTTTGGGGTTGAACTGCTAATTGGGCAGGAGTGGGGAAACAGAATTCTTGTCATACAGGAATTGGTACTTATGTTTCTGCAAGGAAATTGGCAGCCTATAAACAAATTGTATAAGCTATCCTTAATGTTCTGGAACATCTAGTACTGGTTTGTCTCAATTATTATTGGCCCCACACAGGGTACAGTTTGTGGTTTTTCCTCATTATTGTAAAGGTGAAGCCTAGTGCCAGTATTGTTAGCCTGCAGCCTGTCATGGCTACACTAAGTTAGGCCTTCTCAGCAGGCAGAGAGAATAAATGGAAGGAGCCAGAGAGGAAGGGACCAGCCATCTAGCTACACAGCCAGCCACAGAGTAAAAGTGCATTTAAGGTTGCAAAAACAAGAATAGGAAAAAGCCCAGAGGCAAAAGATAGATGGGATTATTTAAAATAAGAAAATCTGGCAAGAAATAAGTCAAATTAAGGTCAGGTATTTATAAGTAATATGTCTCCATGTGTGTTTATTTGAGAGCTTGGTGGTGGTCCCCCCCAAAAAAGCCAAAAGAGTAAAAAGCAACAACATAACAAAGAATCCAATATCTCTCCAAAGGACTCTGAAAAGCCAGAAGCTGGAAATATACCTGAGGCCCATTACATACTTGGTTAAGCAGATAAAAGAAGATTCACTGGCTCTAAAACAGGTAAACATACCCCCACTCCACTTAAGCTAACAATGTTTGGCATAGTATACCAGGTTCCTTTATGTCTTGGTAAGCAAGCATTCTGGACAGAAAACTATGTGTAATGTGATCAAGAGAACTCAAAAAATTGTGCAAAATTACAGATACAGGAGGAAATGTAGTTTATCTTAAGTTTATCAATGACCATGTAGATATAGCATCAAAGGCACAAGCTATAAAAAAAGATCAGCTAGATTTCAACATCAAAATAACAAGAGGCTTTGCATTGTAAAGACTATGTAGAAGAATGAAGAAGCAAGCCCAACACCGAGAGACAATGTTTTCAAAGGACATATTTGAGAAATGACTGTTATCCCAAATGTGCAGTGTTTTTTATGTAAAAAGCCTTTTATGATTCTTACTAATTAAAATATAATTACAACATGCATCCCTTCCCTTTCCTCCATCCCATAAAACCTGATTTCTATCTTTCAAGGTGCTCCTCATTAAGTATCATTAAGGAAATTAAAATGGCAGTTGTCACTACAGTGACCAAAAGTAATAAACCTGACACCACCAAGTACATGTGATGATATGGAGCAGTAGCTCTCATGTAGTGAATTTGTAAATGTAAAATGGTTCATCTACTATATAGGAGAATTGGGCATTTTCTTACAAGCCAAACATTCTAAACACGCAATTTAGCATCAATACTACCAAGGGAGGTAGAATCCTATGTTGACATGAAAGCATAAACCAAGTTACTTATAGTACCTTTTGCAGCATAATTACTATAGTTTAAACTATTCAGTTGGAATCTCTGGCTTTGTCCCTGCAAGGTCTCAGAAGACCTAATTTCCCCCTCTCCCCCTCTCCCTCTCTCCCTCTCTCTCCCTCGCCGTCCCTCTCCCTTTCTCCCTCCCTCTCCCTTCCCTCCCTCTCTCCAAACCCCTCCTACTCAGATAGTCTTCTGAACAAATGAAAGGCAAGGCACTAAAAAGACCTGTTTTATATTCTTGGTAGCTACTGAAACTTCCTCTCCTAAAGTTGCCAGAAGACCAAGTCCTTGCCTTGTTTGCTCAGCTTTGACCATACTTGCACAAACCCAGCTTGTGACTGACACATCATCACCCCTTGACTACAGTCTATAAAGTCTCCTAGCTTTAGTTTGGTGTTTGACTTCTCTGGCTTGGATATCTGGGACTGGAGTTGCTTAAGTCAAATAAACCCATGGTTATACTTTTTAAATTTGAATTGACCTGGCTTGTTGGTCTGGGGAGAAACCAGGCTTTCTCCCCCCAAATATGTTCTCCATATGTTCTCACCCAAGGGAGCTCTCAGAAGAATTAACTAGATGAATATGGGAGGGTTATAGGGGGATTGAGGTGTTGCTTTCTGTTTTATGTTTGTAAGACTCCTGAACCATGAGGTGGAGTCAGAACCAAATGGCAAAGCCCCGGGATTCTTCAGGTGGGGAGAGCCTTCCATGTAGCACGCATGTGCAGAACAGACAACATTTAAAGACTGAGAGATACCTCTCATGGGTAAAGTATACAGACGAACAGGAGGGACAGGCACAGTGCTTGTCATGAAGGCAGCTCCCAGGAGTGCAACTGGAAGATGTGGCTAAGGCCCAGAGGCTCTGCTGGGGGACCAGTGGGCTTCACTGAGGAGGGAGAACACAGTGCTTTTCATTGCTAGGACTTAGTAAGTGTACGATCAGGGTTTGTGTGGAAGATTCAAAGTTGTTCCAGAGCCAACACTCTCCCGTCTAAGCCCCTGAGGTGACTGTTGCTCTCAGGATCCTTTTGCTTGTCCAGCTCCAGGTGAAAATGAAGCTTTGGACATCACCTGCAGAGAACAGTCTGCTACCTATTTCCTTGAGACCACACTGTCATACCTGAAGGCTTTGACCCTGACCACTGTTACTGTTGTACCCAGACTCTCTGGGGTCTGTATGCACAATGCAACTTCCAATCCACCCTCAGATCAGTTGCTATTTCCTCGATTACCTCTGAAATGAAGGCCAGGCCATCATCTGACCCAATCATGATGGGGAAAACAAACCTGGGCAGGATTTCTTCCAGGATTTTCTTAGCCACCACATGAGTAGTCTCATGTTTTGTGGGGTATGCTTCCACCCATCCTGAAAAGATATCTACAAATATTAGCAGATATTTATAACCAAATCTGTCGGGCTTAACTTTGGTGAAATCCACTACCCAATGTGTGCCTGGTGTCATGTCTCTGAGAAAATTCCCTTTGCTAGTTGGATGTGAGACATCACGGCAGTTTGTCACAGTGTTTTAGATGATGAGGTTCCCATCTCTAACTTGAATAGCTGAATGGTGGAGGAGGACTTTCATTCTTTTGACACCCATATTGATGCTAGATGTTTCTTTTGGAGCATTTGTAATCCCATACTTTGGGGCACGATCATCTTCCCTTCTGTGGTCTGCCACCAGCCTTTTAAAATCCATAGGCAGCAAAACCCTGTTGTGCCTAGAAACTCCCTTACTTGCCTTACATTTTTTGGAGTAGGTATTTTCAACACAGTCTCTTTGCATGCTTCTGAGATCCATCTCTGGCCCTCCTCCAAAATGTACCCCAAGTACATCACCTGGGATTTACAGATCTGGAATTTCTTAGCTGAAGCTTTGTAACTTGAGTACCCCAATGCTTGCAGCAAATTCTCAGTCCCTTTTTGCAGGCCTCCTCATCCTCAGCTGCCACCAGCAGATCATCAACATATTGTAGGAGGCTTACCTCAGCATTCTCGTCTCTGTACTCATACAATTCTTCATGCATTGCTTCATTAAAGATAGTGGGTGAGTTCTTGAATCCCTGGGGTAATCTGTTCCATGTTAGTTGCCCACTAATTTCAATCTCCACATCATGCCATTCAAAACCAAAGTACTGTTGACTCTTGGATACCGACAGCATACTCACTCAAGGTATAAGGGTTAAGCATGGTGGGATGTATATCTACTACCCGTTTATTTACTTCTCTTATGTCTTGATCTGGTCTATAGTCAAGTATAGTCAGGTACTTGGTTTCTTGACAGGGAGCAAAGGTGTGTTCCAGGCAGATTGGGTAGGTTTCAAGACCCCTAGTACCAAGGGTCTCCTTATGTAAGGTGTTATCCTTTTTTGGCTTCCAAGCACATGGGATATTGGTGGATTTTGACTGGATGTGCCTTAGCTCAGAACTCCACAAAGAGTGGGGGTCCATGGTGCAGCAATCCCAACCCCACCTGCTGTCTCTGCCCAGGTAGTAAAATCTTTTCAGCACTTGGGCAAGGCAGGCTCTGGTTCAGCTGACTTTTGATGAAGTCTATATTCCTCATCCAGGGCTGCTGTCCTCATTAGAGTGCATTAGTAGAGCTCCTTGGCCTGAAAAATGAATTTGGGCCTTCGTTTTAGATCTCTCTCCAGCAGTGGATATGGACATTCAGGGATGACTATAAATCTGCATGTTCCTAGGTCTGCTTCTCTTTGGGTAGTCCATGGATATGGTTGAATTCCACTTGCCCTTTGAACTCAGGATTGTTTGGAGGAGAGAGGGCCATCAGATGTTAATAGTACCATACTCTCTGCCCCCATATCGACCCTGATGTGGATAGGCTTCATCTCTACCTTTAAGGTTACCCTAGGCTTGGGGAGCGTAACTGAGCCCCGTCTTCCCTAATCACTATCACTGCCTTGTTCCCTAGCCATCAAGACCGGGGTTTGGCTTTTTTTTCTATGGGCATTCTTGTGCCCAATGTTCTTCTTCTAGGCAGTGGGCACATTGGCTTTTTCCTCCCTTTTGTCTCAGGCACCGATCCCAGTCTGTTCTTTGTCCTATCAGTCTTTTGCTCCAGGTTCAATGGCTAGCAGGGCTTTTTCCAGACTAGCCTGCTATTTCTCCAGGGTCCGAGTGAGATTCTGCTCCTGTCTTTTGACATGTTTGTCCTTTTTCTCCCATCTCTTTCTTTTCTTCCAGCTTTCTGCTCCTCTGTCTACCTTTTATTGTACATGTTTTCTACCACTGCCACTAAATCTTTAATGTCTTATTCTCCTAATCTCTCTAATGAATATCATTTCATCTTGATATCTGGTGCTGCCTGGTTGGTATAAGCTAAAATGACACTCTGGATCAAAGGGGGTAAACTGTCTAAAGGCCATCATTAGTCTCTCTAGGTAACTAGCTGGACTTTCCTCTGAACCCTCTTTAATGTTGTAAATTTTTGTCTAATTGGTGGGCTTTCATGCTGCTACTTTGAGACTCGCCAAGAGAGTCTGGCAATAGACCTTGAGGCGGTCCTTATGGGCTGCCATGTTATAATCCCAACTGGGGCATTCAGAGGGAATAGACATTGCCATTATAGCAGGATCAGTCAGTGTAGGTCCGGCAGGTCCCAGTACTAGCTTCAGGGCATTCTCCTGTATCCATCTCTGCTCTTCCATAGTGAAAAGTATTCCCAGGATCTTCTGGCAATTGTCCCAGGTTGGATGAAGAGTGAAAAGAGCAGTTTCTAACAGATTAGTTAAATCCTCAGGGTCCTCAGAAAAGAGGGCATTCTTGGCTTTTCAGTTAATATAGATCAGTAGTGGCTAAAGGACAGTAATGGAAGGGTTGGATTCCCTCCTTGCTCACCAGTCTAGCTGGTCACAATGGCAGAGTGACAGTGGTGTCAGGCTGGGGGGGGTCACATTGCGGTGACTTCGCATGACTGAGTAGGGCCTCTTCCTCCAGGGAGGGAGGGGGCTGCTTCAGCACCAGGATCTAGTTGTGGCACTGAGGGTGGCAGCCTAGGGACATATGGGGGTGGGAAAATTCTGCTTTCGAAGCCCCCCTTACAGAACCGCTGGCTGTTTTTCCTTGGGCCCTTTGGGCTTAGCCTTGGTTTCACTGTCAACACTTTCCTATTCTTCAGTGGCTATGGTGGAAAGAAAGGTTTAACCCACGGACAGGGACCCTCCACCTGATCTATCAGTCTCTGCCTAGTCACAATGTAATGAACCTGTTCTGGGTGGCCAGTTCAGGTACAACAAACAATTTCCTCTACCCCTCTGCTGGCCAGCCAACATTGAAAATTGGCCATTCAAAAGAGCAAAATGTTACCCACTTATGCTTCTTCAGTCACACTATTGTTGTTCACGCTGTCCTGCACATCCTGCCAGTGTGCAAGGGTTAACTCCAAAGAAATAGAACAAATAGTTCCCATGTTGTTCGTTATGTTAACTCTGGGACTGGGAAGATAGAGAAATATTCCACAGAGAAAACGAATGAGAACAATCACAAGACAAACTAAAGACGAGCAGACTCTTAAGACTTCCTGGAATTCCAGGGGAAGACTATCCTCCCTCCAAGGTGGGAGATGCCCAAAGACACTCCAAGTCAAAGGTATAAATTCCACAGGTGGCTCCCTATCCTCTCCATCCCCAATTTTGTCCAGAAGCTTCTGAAAGTGAATAGCCAGACCTCAGGTAGGTGCCTCATGGACCCCTCCACCAGGTCTAGGGGTTGAGACATCTCCCAACTTCTCCAGGATCACTGTGCTGTCAAGTCAGCCACAGTGAGAGCCTGCCACTTTCAAAAGAAAATGGCCACACAAAGAAGACAAAACTGACAAACATGAAACAGACAAGAGCTCTCTTACCAATCAGATTCAATAAACCTCCAAAGCCTGGGTAGGGGGTCCCAGCAGGTCTCTGGGGTTTCCAGGTCAATGCACCAAATATTTTGTCCAGACTCTTGGCCTCCCCATAGAGTGACCACCAGGAATCTGGAACTTCGATACAAAAGACAGGTTTATTCCAAAGCGCAGTAAGAGCCAGGCAAGGAACTCATCCAGCACATTCAATGCATGGAGGGCAGGAGGATCTCCCTTCCAGAGATTACAGGACACTTTATAGACTATCTCGAAGGACCACCAGTTCTCACCTAATTTGGTGTGTATGGCTCTGGCAGGATTTTCCTTTCTCTCCTATTCCCTCTGACTTGCTAAAGACTGTTAGATTACGTTTCTTAAGCTAGTCACCAAGGTCCATTCCCTTATGTAGTCACTTCCTCTTCCTGAGGTTGACTACCAAAACTCCAGCAATCAGAAGTCCCCTTTGCTTCACCTAATGAACATGGCCAATTAAACTTAAACACCTCATCCCAAGACAGGGTTTCCCCTTTATCTTTATAAGCCGCCATTTGCTTATGTACTACATCTGTCTCTTCTCTATCCAGAGGCAGTCCTTTGTCCCACTTTGAAAACGTTCCCTGCCCCCTTTCTCTTGTCCTCTTCCCCTTCTCCATTATCCTCTATCTCCTGTACCACTGCATCCTAGCCCATTCTAACACAGACCTTCCCTTTCCTTCCTCTTCAAAATTACACCTGCAAGGTCATCTGCTGTTGTTTTCTGAGGCAAAAAGCAGCCACTTTTGCTTTTCTTCATGCTTAATAAAGGATCTCCCTGTGGAAGTAGGTGTTAGGTTGTGGGTTGTGGTTAATCCCTGGTCTCCCAGGAAGCCCTTGCTTGGAGTGGGGAGTGGGGTCTCCTTCAATGGTAGCGTATAGGGAATATTATTTTCAGGTGTGTTGCTTTTGTTTATGCTGAATTTTATATACTGTGAAGCTGTGACTCTTTGCCTGTCTAAAACACCTGTTGGTCCTAATAAAGATCTGAGCTGACAATGGCGAGGCAAGAGCAAAGATAGGCAGGGATAGCAAGTAGAGAGAATAACGGAAATAGGAATCTGGAAGAAGAGAGAACAAGGAACAAGAGAATAAGGAAAGGAGGACACCAGAGGCCAGTTACCCAGCAACCAAGCCAGCCATGCAGTAAGAAGGAAAGCAAGATATGCAGAAGTTAGAAAGATAACAAAAGGTAGGATTGGAAACTTTAAGGAAATCAGGCAAGACACAAGCCAAGCTAAGGCCAGGCAATTGTAACTAACAATAAATCTCCATGTATGATTTACTTGGGAGCTGGGTGGCGGACCCCTCAAAAAAAGCCAAAAGAATAGAAACAACTACAGTACCACATCTCACACACCACCCAGCAATCCAGGCCTCTCTCTTGCTGAAACTTCTGTATGATCTTATGCTCTCTGTAGTGACCTGTAACACAATAACTAATGTTGAGAGCACTCTTCCCATTTCCTGTCCACGGAATTCTAAAACATTCTCTGGTTCCACTCTCCAAGCCTCGGGTAGATAGCAACAAGTCTATCATTTGGATCAGGAGTCACTGGTTAGACACACCTTAAAAGAGTGGCAGTGAAAGTCTTAAGCCCATGAAAGACTCTCAAATGCTCAAACATTTCCAGTTCAAACTCCTAAAAGACTCGCAAATGTCCCAACATTTCCCGTTCAAACTCCTAGAACAGGTGGAATTCCCCTTGTCAAGTGTGTTCCCTCATATTAAAGCTGTCATTTTGAGAAATGAAGAACCATAATTCCTTAGTACCCTTTTCTCCATTGTTTTCAACCACAATAGTGTTGAGCTTTTGAGTGTGTGGTTGTTGACCCTCTCATTTCCCTCTCATATACTCAAGGTGGTGAAGAGACCACTTTTTTTATTATAGATGTGCCCTTCCAAATGTGTGGGTGCTTTCTACACTGTGGTATTAACTATCATGGCAGTGCGTCTCTATTCTCTACTAAATTTGACTTCAGTCTCAGGTTGTGCCTAAACTCTATTTTCTAGCTAAGGTTTTTCAGCCCTTGCTTTCAATTATCTGTTCATCTGCATCTGACTCTTTGTGTATGATGTCTGCTAGAGAGATTATCAGTTGATGGGGGCACACATTCTCACTGTCAGTTCCCTCAGTCAGAAAACATTCTTTGTCCTCACCAATGTGAACAGTTTTCTAGATTTCACAGTGTGGTTCAGTCTACTTCTGGCCTTTATATCATGACCCAGAGTCTGTCTTTGTGTGGCCCAGGTCCACAGTGATTGAATTCTGGAGGGTTTGAAGTGTGTGCCCTCTTACAGAATAGGCTTCCCTCTGAGGCCTTCAACTTGTCCCCTTTTATGGGGTACAAGATGTTTCCCTGCCTGTACTCTATGTTCCCTGGCATCTGATACTAAGTGACTCTCCAATTATACAGATGACTTTCTCCATCATCTCTCTCCCTCCAGTGCTGTAAGAATCTTCTACTGAGCCTGGTAGTAGTGGTGCATGCCTTTAATCCCAGTATTCAGAATGCAGAGGCAGGTGGATCTCTGTGAGTTCTAGGCCAGCCTGGTCTACAAGAGCTGGTTCTATGACAGGCTCAAAAGCTACAGAGAAACCCTGGGCAGGCTCCAAAGCTACAAAGAAGCCCGGTCTTGAGAAATCATAAAGAAAGAGCTTCCTCCTGGTTCTGTCCCTCTCATTCGCATTGTCATGTTCTCCAAGCGATATCAATAGTTTCATCATATTCATTTCATGGTCCCTAACACCTGCTGTTTTCTTTCCTAATGACAGTCCTTGTAGTTTAGGAGACTATTTATATCACAGAAGGCAAGGGGAAATTAAGGAAGAAAAATATGAATGAGTGTCAGCTCCTCTTATAAGGGGAAGCATTTAATTGGATCTGGCTTACCATTTCAGAGATTTTGTCCATTATCATCATGGCAAGGATCCTAGCAGCATGCAGGTAGTCAGGGTGCTGGATGAGGAGCTGAGAGTTCTCCAGCTGAATCTGCATGCAGCAGGAAGAGAGTGACATAGGCCCAGCGTCAGCACTGGAAAACCCAAAGCCCACCGCTATTGATACACTTTCTCTGACAAGGCCACATCTATTAATGCCACTCACTAAGCATTCAAATACATGAGCCTATGGTGTCCAATCTTATTCAAACCACCACAGTCTGCATCCATGGTTAACTTCATATTCAAAATCATAATTGGAAGAGAACAGATCAAGTTTCTGCTTATAAATTATAACAATGATCAGAGTGGGGTTCTAACATAACATGAAGAAAGTGCTTTCTTTTTGTTTATTTATTTATTTATTTATTAATTAAAGATTTCTGCCTCCTCCCTGCCACCACCTCCCATTTCCCTCCCCTCCCCCAATCAAGTCCCCCTCCCTTGTTAGTCTGAAGAGCAATCAGGATTTCCTGCCCTGTGGGAAGTCCAAGGACCACCCACTTCCATCTAGGTCTAGTAAGGTGATCATCTAAACTACCTAGGCTCCCACAAAGCCAGTACGTGTAGTAATATAAAAACCCATTGCCATTGTTCTTGAGTTCTCAGTAGTCCTCATTGTCTGCTTTGTTCAGTGACTCCAGTTTTATCCCATGCTTTTTCAGACCCAGGCCAGCTGGCCTTGATGAGTTCCAAGAGATGTTCTATCATACAACAAAAGTATATGCTCAACTATGTGCATAGCAACATTGTTTGTAATAGCCAGAACCTGGAAACAACCTAGATGCCCTTCAATGGAAGTATGGATGAAGAAAGTATGGAATATATACATATTAGAGTACTACTCAGCAGTAAAAACAATGACTTCTTAAATTTTGCATGCAAATGGACGGAAATAGAAAACACTATCCTGAGTGAAGTAAGCCAGACCCAAAAAGAGGAACATGGGATGTACTCACTCATATTTGCTTTCTAGCCATAAATAAAGGACATTGAGCCTATAATTCGTGATCCTAAAGAAAGTGCTTTCAAAGCACAACTCACTTGCCTTCACTAACACTATTGACGGAGGATGGGGAAATATCAATTAAAATATTCTAAGTGGAAATGGGAAATGAGGTGGACTATGTGGTCTTAACAGTATTTCTTGCTCCGAAGCTGGGAGGCAAGTCACTTCACAAGTCTCTGCACAAGTCAGGATGAATCATTGTCTCTTAAATTAGTTTTTTTTGACAACTGCTGACATGTTCTGATTATGTTCATCCAACCTGCTTTTATCTCCCTGTCTCCTGTCATCCCTCAAGCCCCCTGCAAGTTCCATTCCAACTTTCATAACTTTTTGTGCTATGAACAATTGAGTTTTCTTTTCTTGCAAGTGTATATAGAATATTTATGCATGCATGTCTGATGTGTGCATGCAGAGGCTAGAGAAGAACCTCACATGGCTTTCTCTGCAGCTTTGTCCTTACTGCCTTGAAATGTCTTTCAACTGAACCAAAAGCTAGACGTTCCATTTAGGCTGCCTGGCCACTGCCCTATTGGGATTCACCTGTTTCCCACTCTGGAGTTACAGGCACATATAGTCATGTCTATATTTCTACATGGGTACTGGGGTTCCCCTATGTATGCTATGAATATGTTTCATTACCATTGTATAATAAACAAGCTCCTTTAGCCTATGGCAGGATAGGCTACAGCAAGGCAGGAAATCCAAGCAGAAATAAAGGAGGAAAGAAAGCAGAGTCTGGCAGACACCATGTTGCTACCAAATGAGAAAGATGCCAGACCTTACTGGTAAGCAATACACAGATGAAAAGAAATGGGTTAATTTGAGAAGTAAGAGATAGCTAGAAATATGCCTGAGCCGTTGGCCAAATAGTGTTGTAATTAATATAATATTTGTGTGATTGTTCCAGTCTAGGCGACCAGGAAACCAAAGTGTAGTCTTTGTTTATGTAATGGTGCCCAAGGAGGAGTCAATTACATCAACATAAAACCTGAGAGATCTTGAGAAGGGATTCTAAACAGGAAGCAGGCAGGATAGAAACTTTGTCTACAAATGGCCCCAACATGGGGCAGCTACATCCCCATAAAACCTGAGAGAGCTTGAGAAAGGATTCTAAACATAAAAGAACAGAGTTAAGCATGACATCTTGGTACAAGCATTTTCTTAGGTGGGCTCTGCTTTCTAGACACAAGCAGAAGCACATCTCCCTTAACAGGGGCTTCCTTACAATAGGATCACATGTCTGTTCATGAGAAAACCTGAAGGAGGGCTGCTTGTTGAGGAAGGAAAACCTACTTGATGAAATGGTGATGGGCTAGAGGTACAGGTTTGCAGTACAGTGAATCTCTAGAATGAGCAAAACTGTGGGTACAGAAGAAAAAACCCTGAGACAAGTGGGATAATTCAGTATCAGCCAAACTGACAAGCTGGAAGCCTCGGCTCAAAGAGAACAAATGATACAGTCCCAATCCAGGTCTGGAAGCTTCCTGGACTGTAGATGCTGTGCATCCTCATTAGATGGCTGGAGGCTCTGGAGTCTTGTGGCCATGAGTGATGGTGATGGTACTATATGCTCTAGCTCAGGAAGGATGGAACTAGGCTGCCCTGGCAGGTTTTCTCAACTTTAATTCTGCCTTGGCTCTTAGACAACTGCATGGGAAATCCATACTTAAGGAGAGACATTCCCCTGTTATTCTCCTGGAAATCTGTCCTCTCTGACAACGATGCTGGAACAGACACACCAAAAGTGAGCTTCTGGAATCTTATTTTAGTTGTCTGTCAGTCCAGCCATTTTGACAACATAGACCAACAAAGGCATGGTGCCTTGTAGTTAGAGGAGATATTTATAAGCTCAAGTAAGTATCCTGGGTGGCCATCAATACATTACGGCATGAAGAAAATGCTGTATCACATACAGTATAAAGTTTTTAAAACATACATTACATGACACATTCACATGAGGGACAAGGAAAGGAAAGCCTGTTATCCACAGGCAAATGAATGTGACATGACATTATATAACAGTAAGAGAGCTATGCCAAGTGCCACATGTTCCCTTTTATCTCATACATGAAAAACAAACAAACAAACAAAATGAAACCCATGGAGCAGAAAGTAAGACTATGACAGGCTGTGAAGAGGTCTGTGAGATGTAGAATCTGAGAGCAGGGAGAAGGTAGCATTATGGCAAGATTGTACATCATCTATGCACATGTGTACATGGGACAAAATGGCACCATAGATTTCATTCATTTCTAACACTAATGTTATTGACCATAAAATTAAAGATGGGCAAGGATCATGGCTCAGTGGGTTAAGTTTTGCCATGCAAACATGAGAACCTGAGTTCAAATCACCAGCACCCACAGAAAATGCAGGCATAGCAATACTCTTAAATCCCAGAGTTAGCATGTCTGGTGTGGAGGACAGTCTGCTGGATCCATCTGCAAAGCTCTCTGGCCACTCTGCCTGACAAAATCAGTGAGTTTCATGTTCACTGAGAGACTGTGTCTTAAAAGATAAGGTAAATCTGCAGCCAAGTAAGCTGCCCTGGGAGGTCCCTTTTCTTACTGGGGCCTGGTGTGCAACGGTTGCCAACAGCACACTCATTTGGAGTGACCTCACCCTGTTGCCTATATTGGCTACCCAAAGGGTCCTTGGAGACAACAACATCTTTTGAAGGCTCTACAATCTCTGATCTCAATGTCATCTCCAATCTAGGTATCATGCAGTTATTCACAGTCCCTTAGGGAAGCCTCAGGCCAGGGGTCTTACTGTCTAGGCCATCACATCCACCTGAATTACACCTCAGAATAAGGAACATTTGATGGAGGACCTATTTAAAGCTAAGTTCAAGCTCTCTGTGCTGCTAGAGGCAAGTGGTGTTATTAAGCCCCTTCCTCCCACTTTCTTGCCCTGGTCCTCCTCACTGGGTTCTTCGTCCGTCTCTCTCTAGACCCACATATCAAAGAGATGAGGCTTCACTAAATTGAATGTAGATTGATCTGGACACAGACGCTGAGAAGTGGCTCATTCCTGATGGCCGAGGGGTCAGCTGCATTACCAATCCTGGTCCCATGGGCATTGGCGGGCCCCGCACTCCTCGGGGCTTCTACTGTGGTGCTACCCTCTACCCTACTAAATCATGTTTAGTAATAAATATCACATCCTGTCTGGGAAAACAAAGGGTCACAGATGATACACAGTGTCAACCTTTGCCCTACACACTCACACACACAACAGAGGTTAGGGTGAAACACGAGAGGAGGAAGAGGATTCTAGGGAGAAAGGGAGGGATGGAGGGGATAGGGAGGGAAGGATGTGATATTAAAGTTAAAATCAGTGAAATTGAAAACATTGGGCTAGTAAGATGGGCTAGTAAGATGTTCCACAAGGACTACTGAATTGTGTCCAATATCCATGTCCCACAACTTCAGGACTCACTCCCAAGGTCTATCCTCTGTCCTATGTGTGTACATGTGTGTGTATACACTCACATGTAAAATTTTGTAAAAAAAAATCCATCAGGTTGACCTTCAAAGAAAGACGAGAATAGAATTCACCGGGAAATTTTGGAACAAAGAGGGGTAGGCAGAGCCATATGAAAGGGGAAGAACAGGGGATTGAGATCATCATTCCTCTCTCCCCTCCCAGAAGGCTTTTGTTCTCCATCATAGATTCATTTCTGTAATCTACACAAAGAATAAGTTTAGCTCACACACTCCGGGTAATAGGTCAAGCAATTTCAAATGTGCTGAACAGAGCTGGAGAGATGGCTCAACGGTTGAGAGCTCCTGCTGTGGTTCCAGAAGACTAGGATTCAGCTAGCCACCACCCACTTTTTGTAGCACACAACCACCTGTAACTCAAGCCCTAGGGGAACTGAGCCTGTCTTCTGGACTTCCTGGGTACAGACATACATTTGGAATATGCTCCCAAAGACTCAACAAGTATACACCCATGAAAATAAATGTCAAATGTACTGAACACAGGTTCTAGGGATTCATTCAAAAGATACAGAACAGGACAAGAGTAAGAGAAGGACTCAAGAGTTAGACAAACACACATGCATGCACATGCACATGCAGAACTACTTGAGTAAAATTAAACTCTAAGAAGACACTAGAAAATGCTCATGGAAACACCCATCTAAAATACTGAAACTGTAAGTGCTTATGCAGATATTCATAGATAAAATATTTTTGGCCAAAGGGAAGGGCAGGGATCTTCCAGCCAGTGTTGAATAATGCCAGAAATGAGTCTGGATGTCTTTGGAAAATGCCACAGCCCCACTGCAAGGTCTAACCGAACACGTGAAGATCTGGCTCTGCCATAGGAACCATGTCAACAGTTTAGCACATCTGAGCATGAAAATATGAGTTGTGCTATACTGTAAGTCTGAGTGAGCAGGTTGGGCTGGTTTTCCTGTAAAGGCCCACTTGAAATGGAGTTGACTCTGTGACCTCATGGATGAATGAAAGCATGCATGGAAAGACAGAGTAAGAACAGGGGCTACTTCATGCACACCAAAAGGGTTACTCCACTTCACAAAAAAATTACACTGCCACATTTGAAGGCAGTATCATTGTGAGACAAGAACAGCAAATGGACTTATCTCATAAATGGTTAGAGGATCTGTTAAAAGGTCATGTGGAGCAGACATGGAAGACGAGGCATGGGCCCACAATGGAGACCCCCCCAAGGATTCCCACACTGGATACCCCCAAGGTTTCCCAGAAGAAGGAGCCATTTGCTATGTCCATGGAATGTGATTTTCACAGAAGACACATTGTGCAATCCCATGACCCTTCAATCTAAGGAACGCTCAAGACAGGACTCAAATCCCTCTGTTCTCTCAAAGAACACTGCAGGGGTGGACACAAAAGAGAAAGAAGTGTGTCAACCTTTGTTCAAAAATTGCAAAACACCTCTCCAGCCTTTGCGCTATTCCGAGGTTCCAGAGCAGCTTAGGAAAAGATGACCTGCACAGTAGCTAAACACAGGTATGGAAGCAGAACTTGCTGGGCTTGTGGCTGAAAAGGACACAGATGGTGACTTCAAGCAGTAAAAACATTAGGGAAGACAAGGCACAGGGACTTTCTGGGCAAAAAGCAGAAGTAAAGCATGGGCATGGAATGGGAGTCTCTTCAGGGGAAGCTGGTACTCTGGGAGGGAAGATGGAGAGACAGAAGCAAGCAGCCAGTGAAGCTTTCAAGAGGGTGTGTGTGCATGTGTGTGATAGGGGGTGTTCTGCAGAAGACACAGGAAACAGAGAGAACTAAGAAGGAAGGCCACTGGAAAATCTGGGAGAGGGAAAGGCCGTGTTTCAGGACAACAGTATAGAAGGAACAGTGGGCTGTGTTCCTGACGCCCAGCTCCCGATAGCCTGGCTATTTTGTGCCCCAAAATAACAACACATAAATTGTATTCTTTTAAACACTGCTGGCCCATTAGCTCTATCCTCTTACTGGCTAACTCTCACATCTTGATTAACCCATTTCTATTAATGAGTGTAGAACCATGAGGTGGTGGCTTACCAGGAAGGATCTTAATCTGCATCCATCTTGGAGAGGAGAACTATAGCGTCTGCCTCACTTCCCTTCTTCTCAGCATTCTTTTCAGTCTACTCCACCTATCTAAATTCTGCCCTATCAGGCCAAGTAGTTTTCTTTATTAATTAACCAATGAAAGCAACAGATAGATAGAAGACACTCCCACATCATTTCCTCTTTTTTCTGTTTAAACAAAAAGGAAGACTTTAACTTTAACATAGTAAATTACATATGACAAAACAGCTATTAAGCAAGAATTATAGTTACAATATTCACATCTATTTTATCTTTTATCATAACTAAGGAAAACTAAATCTATAACTAACCATTCTTCAACTCCATCAAAGACTCCAGAAGGATATAATATTACCTAAGCAAATAAGAAATAAGCACCTTCCAAATCTCTAGAAATGATAGATACATCTCACTACCTGGACAGTCACCCAAAGTTCCTCTATACTGTTGGGGTATCCATCTTCAGCCTACAGGTTCATAGTTTCCAGCGGACATTTCCATGAAGTAGGAGATTTCAAAGACAGTTCAGTCACTTTCTGCTGTGTCCTGCAGAATGTCTTGCAGACACTTTCATGAAGTAGTAATCCTGAAAGACCATCTCATCTTTATGCAAGTTCAGCAGTCCTCTCTCTGTGGGTTCTCTATGTTTAGTTTATGCAACAGTCCAGGCAATAGCAGTTTCTTGCCCAAATGGCTAACCAACTCCATAAGGAGCCTCTTCGATGTCCATCTTCCTCTTGAAGTAGATTGGTGCTGCCAGGAGCAGA
>NC_022026.1:21153658-21155569 GCF_000317375.1 Microtus ochrogaster
CAAAGCATCATATCCTTGAACCCAAATTTTGAAATCATAATACCCTTATGATATCCATTCTGCTTTAGCTTGGCAGCCCATATAATGAAATGTCTCTCTGTACTTAGCTCCTTCACAGTAAAAAAATTTAAAGAAAATACAATGAACATAATCCAGACTCTCTGAATTTTCCATTTTTATGTGGCTTATTTTTCTTTATTTCTTTTAATCTATAATTATCTGTACTCTTCTCTTTAAAGACTTTACCCTTTTTAAGGAATTAACTTTATTCTCTATATTCTTTTTCTTCTCTCCCAAGCCTATGTACACTCATCCAACATTGTGACCCATCTAGAGGTCTTTTATGTCTGAATCTTTCCTGTTGTGAATCTGTAATTTTTTTACTGTCCAGGAACATTTTTGATTTGCACCTTTAAATTTCTAAGCACTTAAGAATCTAAACTGTGACATTCCTAGGTCAAAAACAGGTACTGTGGGTTTTCCCCGCCCAGTCCAGCATGGTTGAGCCTTTTGTGACTGAATCAATTACAGCCTCTGAGCTGCACAGCAGCAGGCGGGCTGCTCTGGATGTTGGCTCCACCTCTCTCCAATTTCAAATTGGAGGACCTACCATATTCTACTAGCTCTGGGGCCACCAGTTAGGAGCCACACTCAGCACTTTAACTCTGAGACTGAGTGTGCGGCACATAAACTCTTCTCATCCAAGTTACAGCCAAATCTGACACATAGAGCACTGTGCAGGCTGAAAACATCTCTCTGTACGGCAGCAAGAATCCGCCATTCTCTCCCGCCTGACTAAGCCTGATTCTGCAGTCTGCCCAGGAGGGGAGCACAGGCATGGTTTCAGAGTACTTTCTTCCTGATCCCGAGCGGGAACATAAACATCCAGTCCCATAAAAGCCATTGAAATGATTTAAAGCCAGAGTTTTCACTGGCAGCACAGCCCCAGGGAGCTGCATTTTAAAATGACTCAGCTTTTTTCTGCCGCTATTGCTGAAACATGAAATCTCTCTATGGCACATCCTAGCAAACAGCAAAAGCTGTATTAAACTCTGTTTTTTTCTGTGTTTAAAATTAAGCTCTCTCAGGTTCTATGTGGAGTACGTTACCAGGTTGGAGTGCCACTCTGTAGCTCCCAGCGGACTCGCTAGCTTTACACCTGTTGGGTGCCAATTGTAGTGATGAGGCGATCAGGCCTACTTTTCATCCTGCCAGCCTCCCTCACAGCTAGCTTAACCCTGGAAATAACAACACACAAATTGTAATCATTTAAACACTGCCTGGCCCATTAGTTTTAGCCTCTTATTGGCTAACTCTCACATCTTGCCTAACCCATTTCTAATAATTTGTGTAGCACCTCGAAGTGATAGCTTCCCGGGGAGGAATCAGCATGTCTAACCTGGTGGCTGGCTCCATGGTGTCTGCCCCACTATGCTCTCTTACTCCCAGCATTCTGTTCTGTTTACTCCACCTGCATAATTTTCTGTCCTATCAAAGGGCCAAGGCAGTTTTCTTTATTGACCAATGAAAGTAACACATAGACAGAGGACCCTCCTCCATCACAACAGTTCCGCAGAGCTAGAACTGAGGACTATGAAAAGAGGGAAGCCTGTATGGAGAAGCAGAGGGAGATCAAGAGAGTGAGAGAGGCAGAAGAGTGCAGGACAGAATGGACTACATGAGAAGCCATAGAAACCCAGTCACAAGGCTCCCTCTGAGGTACTTCTGCTGCTCACACTGAGAACTCACAGTTAGAAGGTAGCCTTTCTGTGTGGCTCTTCCACCAGGCTCCCAGGCACTATTCAGCTGCATTAGAGCTGCATGTTCCCTTTTCTTAAGCTCTTCCTAAAGGCCTAGATGTATGTAGATGGCTCTCAAGGTCTTGAAAACTAACTTTTACTTTTTTTGAGT
>NC_022026.1:21165059-21166760 GCF_000317375.1 Microtus ochrogaster
GAAAGACCTGGTTAGTACTAGGCCACCCTGTGCTCCACCCACCAAGGAGTAGCAGAATGTCCCCTTGGTTAGGCCCAGCCCTATATGTCCTATATGCCACATATCAGTTATTACAGGGGGTGACTGTATCTGGGTTCTTCAAGTCATCTGATGGGAGATTCTGATCAACGCTAAGGTGCTTGGCACTTCTCTCTGTATCTTTCTGTTCCTTGCTTGACATGGCTGGGCCTCTGCAGGGCTGGGGAGGACTACTGAAATGTCGGTATGCACAGATAGTAAAGACACTGAGAAGAATGTTGTGGTAGCAATGGAAACAGGGACCAGGACTCCACGGGCTGTAGCCATGCATCCTGGCACTTTTTGTGCTGCACCCAAGAGGAGGTAGGAGGATGACACTGATATCCTGCCACATTCAATTACATTCTGTCCCATTTTTCTGTCTGAATACAGAGCTCTCCACAGCCCTGTAGCCCTCAATATCAGCCCTTTCTGCTGATCTCTTGCCCCCAGGATAGGACTGCTTGGGCTGGCCCCAAAACCAAGCGGCCCAACACTGGTGTCTCATTAATCCAGACACCAACCCACTGACGGCCAAGTCCCTGCACTTCACATTTGAGTCCTGCTGAACTCCCTACATACTCTGAGTCTGCATGTCTCAAAAGCAACTCAGGGACTCAGGAATCCTTGAAAGACCCAACAGAGGCAAATGCATAGATTTACAATATACTCACTTACCCACAGTGAGTAACACACAGCCTGTAAGAGGGCATGAGGCCACTGTGCTCACAGACAAGCACTATGGGAACTGGGAATGGTAAGCACCCAGGCTTTTCTCTTCAACAGAAGGGATGCCTATGTCTGTTTTCCAACTAGAAGACTGGGAGAGGATGCTGTTAACAGCCTGGTGATCTGTGCTGTCTGCAGAGGGAGGCCACACCCGGATCTCCCAGATTATTATGTTTGACTCTCCCTCCCTAGACCTTTTCTTTTCATTTGGTTTCTCAGTCAACGGAGCCCATCCTTAGGGGAGATGTCCCATGTACGTTATGACCTGGTGACCTCAATACTATACATGTGACTGAAGCTCGACCAGACCCTAGGTCCCTAAGCTATAGAATCCATGTTCATGGTAGAGGTTACACGTACGTTGCAAGAGAGTTTCTATGTAGTTAGGCCTCAATCTACATTCTGCACATGGAGTTGAGATCATTGTTACCAGAAAAATTTTCCCCAAAATTGTGCTGTGTTTAAACATGTCAAAAACAATCCACCTGGGGTCAGAGTCGAGAAGTTTGAACCAACATCTGCTAAATAACTAAGGTATTTGCAGACAGATTTCATTTTGGCCTCAGGGAGATAGATACTCTTTTTGCCATGGCATTTTTATGGAGCCCCATGATGAACCACACCCATCTGTGATGAATTGCAGCCCCTGGAGGCCCTTCTATTGCACCTGGATGTCAGCTCACAGGCCAAGTTTGGATCTACCAGGAACAAGCTTGATCACCTCCCGCACACTCTGACACAGTTTCTCTTTTAATAAGCAGTTACCCACCAAGAGGAGCCTACTCCAAGACCTTCCCCTCAGAAACCTATTTCTCTTTAGAGGAAGGTAATAGCTAGACACTGCCTGTCTCCACAATCATGCTTTCCGACTGGCAGGAGCAAGACCTATGCATGAGAAATGCCCAACATGTGGAC
>NC_022026.1:21166860-21169272 GCF_000317375.1 Microtus ochrogaster
TATGATGTAATCCATTGTATTAGTAAATATAAATTTACTAATCCATTGTATTAGTGAAAACAGAGCAGTAAAATTTGCGTTAGAAACGAAAACTGCCATATTACCTATTATCCAGCAGATGGCGCTGTTGCCGAGTCGGGATGAAAACGGAGTCCTGTTTCAGTGACTTAGTAGATGTTAAAAACTGCAAAATGCAAGTTTCCCAACAAAGTAATTGTAATTAAATCAATTCCAGAGACGGAACCAGAAACCCAAAATCCCAGGGATAGAGAAGAGCAACCTGGAAGCCGCTTATGCCTCAAAGTGACAGAATCACCCTGAGGGGTTGCAGCTTTCAGCAACCACGTGCTCTGGTTTGCGCCGCTTAAGAGCTGTGCTTGCAAGGGAGATTTAAAAATGACTCAGAAAAGAGCAAACCACACGGGCAGAGGCTACGCAGGCCTGTGGAGTTTAAATCCACGTGGGAAGGCAGATGATCGGGTGCGTGGGGACTGGAAGTATTAAGCTGTTCCCACACAAGACACAGAAATAGGAACAGCAAGGCTGCGTCCCCAGCACACGGCCGCCTGCACGGCTAGCTGTGTTGGTGACTCTGCAGCCGCCAGGCACAGGCCGCGGCTGACGAAGGGAGGCTCGCACCCAGCCGAACTCGCGACCCACAGCCGAGTGGGGTAGGGAGAGTTTCTAACACCAAACGTTAGGTGCCAACTGGAGACGTAAGTCACAAGCAATGCCACACCGTTTGGAATTATGATTAATAGGATGGTATTTATTTAAAGGGGAAAAACTTACAGATCACAGCCCTCTGCACAACCAGGAAGGGAGTCTAGTTGCCAGCGGAGCAGGAAGAGAGAGCAAGGAGAGGGAAGTCGCTGCTTTTTTAAAGGGAGAGAGACCATGCCCCAATGGGCTGGTATCTCAGCAGCTATAGGCTGGAGGAGCGGGAGGACCTCCCACAACAACCTAGAAATCATGCCTAGGGACTCAGGTCTTGCAGTCACACACGGCTGAAACAGGGCCACACTACTGAGGGTGGGAAAGGCCCAGAGCATCTCCTCTTCTCAGTGTGCCTGCCTGTCTTGCTCTCTCCCCTGGACCAATCTGGAAAATGTCCAAGAGGTACAAAAAGTGCCTCCTGGAAGGTCCCTAGTCCCTCCAGCAGCAGGCAACACTGCCCTACCCATTCCCCTTAGGCCCTGGGGCTCCAACACAGCTTTCTCAGATTGCTTAATCTGGCCTCCTCGAGTCACATTCAGAAGTGAGGCTCTGGACATCATGTGCTAACCTGGGTCCCGATACCTCCTAACAAACAAACATAGGTGGACAGGATTCACGATGATCCCCACAGACCCTACTTACCCATGAAGGTGGGTCACACCTAGCTAGGCCCACAGGGAAATCACACATACGTGACCTGAGTATTGGGATGGCACACGAATGTCCCAGAACACAGCGAATTAAGGCTTGTGAGGACCTGAACACCCACAGCCCCTTTCACATAGGCTCGCCCGTGGATATATGTCCAGGAGGACACTTGAAGTACCCAGAGACCTTAGAAAGGGCCATGGGGAGGTCCCTAAATCTTTCCCCAAGCACCCATGTTGCTGGTTTGCTCCTCTCAGTCCCCATCTCCCTCAAAAAGCAATCCTAGACCTTCCTCCCGGAAACTGGGCCATGATGAGACTAGACAGAGGTGTGAAATTTAGGAGCCAGGCATCTGCCACCTAAGGGAATATACTGGGCCCTAACACCTGGTCACTCACCTAGAGAAACGGTCTTGGCCCGTTGACCCAAAACCTGCCTTCCCCTCTGCGGTGGTAACAGCCAGTTAGTTCTCACTTCCAGAAAAATCGTCGGCCTCTGTGGAAAAGCATGGGTGCATGTGTGCTCCTGGCCAATGCGTTTCCTTGGTTAGGCCAGCCCACAACCACACACACAGGCATGCATGCACACAGGCACACACACACACATGTGTGCATGGGAAATTTCCCTTTAAGGCCCAGGAGAACCTTAAACACCTATGCTCTTGTTTTAATTAGGCACAATTGTGGACATGTAGACCCGGATGAATGTCTCATGTGCCGAGACTTCAGAAAGGGCTGTGTGGCAGGTCCCTAGCACCTTCACAATGCTTTCCCAAACAGCCCTTCTGGGCCTTGTCCACTCCAGGGTGGAAGTAAGGCCCATGATACCACCTCAGGTGCCCTAA
This sequence comes from Microtus ochrogaster, assembly GCF_000317375.1. NCBI lineage: Eukaryota > Metazoa > Chordata > Mammalia > Rodentia > Cricetidae > Microtus > Microtus ochrogaster. The sequence goes on from NC_022026.1 coordinate 21,169,070, forward strand.
CGCCTAGTCATTCTCCTATACAGACATGTTTCATGATAATCACCAGAGACCCTCCTTTTCTAGGGCTAGTTCTTGCTCCTGGAAACTAAGCATACTGGCTTCTCTAGGTAAGCAGGCAAGCATGTATGAGACTACATGAACGTGTCCCCAAGGGATGCCAGTCCAGCAACCATACGCATGCAACTTGGGGCTTATAGTTGTTG
>NC_022026.1:21169372-21171605 GCF_000317375.1 Microtus ochrogaster
TGTTTGTGGTCATTGTGGTAGGCAGGAATCAGAATTTTTACAGTACTAGGAGATCTAAAACTGCAAACAGTAGAGAAATAAGACAAGCCTTTAAGAAATTAGCACTGAAGTTACATCCTGATAAAAACCCGAATAATCCAAATGCACATGGTGATTTTTTAAAAATAAATAGAGCATATGAAGTCCTCAAGGATGAACATCTGTGGAAGAAGTATGACAAGTATGGGGAGAAAGGACTTGAAGATAACCAGGGAGGCCAGTATGAGAGCTGGAGCTACTACCGCTATGATTTCGGTATTTACGATGATGATCCTGAAATCATAACATTAGAAAGAAGAGAATTTGATGCTGCTATTAATTCTGGAGAACTGTGGTTTGTAAACTTTTACTCCCCGGGATGTTCACATTGCCATTGTTTAGCCCCCACTTGGAGAGAACTTGCTAAGGAAGTGGATGGGTTACTTCGCATTGGAGCTGTCAACTGCAGTGATGACCGGATGCTCTGCCAGATGAAAAGAGTCAGCAGCTACCCCAGCCTCTACATCTTCAGGTCTGGAATGGCTGCAGTGAAGTATAACGGAGACCGGTCAAAGGAAAGCTTGGTGAGCTTCGCCATGCAGCACGTCCGGAGCACAGTGTTGGAGCTGTCCACAGGGAATTTTGTTAACACCATAGAAACTGCTTTTGCTGCTGGTATCAGCTGGCTGATCACGTTTTGTTCTAAAGGAGAAGATTGTTTGACTTCGCAGACATGACTCAGGCTCAGTGGCATGTTGGACGGTCTTGGCAGCTTGGGATGGGTGGACTGTGACACCCAGGACAGCCTCTGCAAGAGTTTGGATGTCACAGCAAGTACCACTGCTTATTTTCCTCCTGGAGCCACTTTGAATAACAGAGAAAAATCCAGTGTTTTGTTCCTTTATTCATTGGATGCTAAAGAAATATACATGGAAACCATACATCATCTTCCAGACTTCGAACTGCTTCCAGCAAATAAACTAGAGGATCGTTTGGCGCATCATCGATGGATCATGTTTTTTCATTTTGGAAAAAATGAAAATATAAATGATCCTGAATTGAAAAAGCTGAAAACTCTGCTTAAAAATGAGCATATTCAAGTTGGAAGGTTTGACTGCTCCTCTGCACTGGGCATCTGCTCTGATCTCTACGTTTTCCAGCCCTGTCTAGCAGTGTTTAAAGGACAAGGAACCAAAGAGTATGAGATCCATCATGGAAAGAAGATTCTATACGATATACTTGCTTTTGCCAAAGAAAGTGTTAATTCCCATGTTACCACGCTTGAACCTCTGAACTTTCCTGCAAGTGACAACGAACCATGGCTTGTTGACGTCTTTGCCTCTTGGTGCCCACCCTGTCAAGCTCTTTTGCCAGAGTTAGGAAAGGCATCGATGCTGCTCTGTGGCCAGCTCAAAGTTGGCACACTAGACTGCACAGTTTATAAAGGACTCTGCAGCATGTATAACATCCAAGCTTATCCAACGACAGTGGTATTCAACCAGTCCAGCATACATGAGTATGAAGGACACCACTCTGTGGAACAAATTTTGGAGTTCATGGAGGATCTGAGAAACCCTTCAGTGGTCTCTCTAACACCCACCACTTTCAATGAGCTAGTCAAAAAGAGAAAGCATGATGAAGTCTGGATGGTTGATTTCTATTCTCCGTGGTGCCATCCCTGTAGGTACTAATGCCAGAGTGGAAACAAATGGCCCAGACATTAACTGGACTGATCAGTGTAGGCAGTATGGACTGCCAGCAGTATCATTCTTTTTGTACCCAAGAAAATGTTCAGAGATATCCCGAGATAAGATTTTATCCCCAAAAGTCAAATAAAGCTTATCAGTACCATAGTTCCAATGGCTGAAATAGGGACGCTTACTCCCTGAGAAGCTGGGGGCTCGGATTTCTACCCCAAGCATCCATAGAGTTAACACCTCAGACTTTCAGCGAGAAAGTTTTAGAGGGGGAAGAGTCACTGGGTGGTTGATTACTATGCTCCTTGGTGTGGAACTTGCCAGAACTTTGCTCAAGAGTTTGAACTCTTGGCTAGGATGATCAAAGGAACAGTGAAAGCTGGGAAAGTGGACTGCCAGGCTTACTACCAGACATGTCAGAAAGCTGGCATCAAAGCCTACCCGAGTGTTAAATTTTACCACTACAAAAGATCAAAGAAAAGGATTTGGGAAGAGCAAATAAATTCCAGAGATGCAAA
>NC_022026.1:21171705-21172932 GCF_000317375.1 Microtus ochrogaster
CTGTCTGGAATTGGCCGCTCTCGGGAACTGCTGCACACTGCTTGCCATCACTTCAGGGACCTGAGCATGGTTTCTTGTTTTGCTGCCTGCTACCACTTGGGGATCCCATAGCATTTTAATTAAACCATAATAGTTGTTCTTGCTTGACTCATGTCTGTGGTTGGGCATGTGTATCAGGTCCCAGTAAGCCCCTTCTGCCTAAGTATCACTCATGGCTGCTTCTCTGGAGGACCTGGGTGTCCAGTGATGACTAAAAAGTACACAAGGGGCAGAAAAAGGAGGGCCCCTTGGTCCCTTGCCCACTGTACAGGCACATTTGTGCCCAGCCTTTTTAGACCTGCAGTATGAGGGTCACCTTCCTCATTGCCTTCTGGAGCTTTTTCCAATCTAAAGAATAAGGGAGACTCGTGGTGGTCACTGAGTTGTCCAGCCTGGGCTCTGATACTTCCTGGTCTTACTGTCCTCTCATAAGAACTGTGAATCCACAATGACCATGCTTTGCCACCATATCATCTGGGCATGCATGAACCATGGGGGCTCAGAACACAAGTTCTATGATATCTGACCTTAGGGAATGTAAAAAACTTATGATGGAAGCAGATAAATCCACCACACTTTACAATTTAGGAAGGAAATTAAGAATTACAGTTAAGCATAGGAAACATTCCAAGCAAGGCCTTGGTTCTGTGAGGATTTTCAAAGCTGTATCTACCATGGGTAGCACCTCTATGTCCAACAAAATGGGAAAGGTTACATCAGTCCATCACAGTTCCTCCATCCCTGGGTTTGGGCCAATCCCCGAATAGAAACCTTTCAGCCAATATATGTATGCCAAAGCTCATGGCAGCCCTTTTGACAGTGGGAAACTTCCAAATTACCCACTCATGATATAGAGACACACCAAACGTGGTGCATTTGCACAATAGAATTCTAGACTACCCAGCTCTCAGAAGGAATGCACTGCCCCTCCATGAACATTGGGAGCATTTTCAGTGAAATCCATCATACAAAAGGCACATTCTATAATGATCCACGCATGTACCATGGGCAGAGTAGACAAACCTGAAAGAGGTGAAATTTCCAAACTGCTGTCATCTAATCTGGTGAGAAAAACATGCCATTAGACGCAGTGATGGCTGAATGGGATAATAGGCATGCTATCAGGCAGCTTAGAGGAACACGATTGATCTGTGCCTGTGTTTGTGTGTGTGTATGGTATGTGTGGTG
>NC_022026.1:21173302-21173856 GCF_000317375.1 Microtus ochrogaster
CCAGCACTCGGGAGGCAAAGGCAGGTGGATCTCTGTGATTTTGAGGTCAGCCTGGTCTACAAGAGCTAGTTCCAGGACAGGAACCAAAACCTACGGAGAAATCCTGTCTTGAAAAAAATTCCCACCCCCCAAAAAAATAAGTAAATAAAGATATAGCGTACACTTTGAATACTTTCCTCCTAGATGGCTGCTGTTGGTGTTTGTTTGGGGCACTGCAGCAGGAAGAATGTTACTTTAGGTGGGGTTTGGGGTTTCCAAAGCTTCCTGCCATTTGAAGTTTGCTCTCTCTCCTTCGTGCTTGAGAGTCACCATGAATTTTTTTTTGTGTGTGTGTGTGTGTGTGTGTGCGTGTGTGTGTGTGTATGGGTGTGTGGACTGGGACGAGGAGAATGATGCTGCCACCTGATTTCCTGAGGGTCCATTGTCCTCCATATTTGTTTCAAAGTGACATAGAATATTTATTTACAGCTGGAGATACAAAGTGCCTGCCTTCCAAACTCTGGCAGGTGAAAAGGTATCCTTCTCAGACCTGGCCCCTGCCTGACCTTATTATA
>NC_022026.1:21173956-21179529 GCF_000317375.1 Microtus ochrogaster
AAAAAAAAAAAAATGAATCTGGAAAATAACATCAGAAGATCCGTTTTCCAAACGTTAAGATGCTCTTGAGGAAGCAGACGCAGTGACCTTGGCCTTACAGTTGTCCTGTGTGAGCTGAGCTCTGTGCTGCTGCAGCCTGCAGACACTTCCTGTCTTGGATGAGGCCATGGTGGTTCTTGTGCATCTTTGTTGTTGTTGTTAATCCCGTTAGAAATGCCCACACCATTCTTAGCTCAGGGCTATACAGGAGTGTTCCCTAGGCCACGTGCAGTCCGGGCACTGGTTCTCTGGCTACCAGGCTGATGTTGGTGCATCTGTTATATTCTGTCTGTACAGAGTGGACACGGGTTCCTACTGTGATCTTACGATGGTCCTGACAGAAAGTGACTTGGTTTTCCATCACCCCTTCTACAAATTCTGCCTTTGACCATAAATTTTACTTTGACTGCTTTCACAATATGGCAAAATAAAAGTGCACCCATTTTTCATATTGGAGATATTCTTAACACAACAGTGAATGTAAAACTTATAAACTATGATTCTAGAACAAAGTAAGGAAAGTATCTACAGCAGTTAGACAGCATCAGAGTCCCCATGTCTTCATGGGCACACATTTGTTTGCTTTCTTTCATAAATGTGTTCCTGCTGTCAGTTTGGTTTGTGTTGTTTGCGGTGTCTCCTGATGTTTACACATTTGCCTCTGGGGTCTCTGTTCTCATCATTCACTTTGATTTCTTCTCCTGTCCAGTCTTCACAATTCAGTTAGGAACAGTAATTTTACATTTATTTTAACGTGGCTCATAGTGATATTGTTCCTCTGTTATTCCTGTCAAATGATGTCTTTTTCAGCAAAGAATTGACATAGCAACTGCAAATATTTTTACTGAAATCAAGCAGATGATGGACTCTCTCCATTTATCAGTTGTTTGGACTAAAGGGTCACAAGGTTTCTCCTGCGACTCAAAACACTGAATGCCCTATATTTCAATTCTCAGAGTGTGTGGGATGGTCAGAGGACACCAGTGAATAAAATCAAATGATTTTTCTAAAATTAGCTTAAAAAAAAGAAAGATACAATATCACAAACACGAGAATGTACAAAGTGTTATAATAAAGTACATCATTTTATAAACTAAAACAATTAATTGAAAAAACAGAAGTAGGAAACAATACAAGAAAAAATTTCCCCATGTAACTCTGGACCAAGCAAACTATGTGCTATGTTTTTTCCTTCCTCTAGGCCTCCTTTTCTCACAACCCTATTCATTTATGTTGAATTATGAGCTTCTTTCTGCTTAGAGGGCTAAAATTAAAAAAAAATTGTGTGTTGAAAGTCCAAAGCACTTAAGAGAAGATATGTCTTGTTCCTTAGATCTAAGGGATCCTATATTCCAAATAAGTACACAGCTACAAGTTGAAGCCTTCATCAGCCTGGAAACAAAGGTGAATATGTTCAACAGAGCTCTTTGCTGATTAGGTATGAACATACTTCAAGGGAAAAATAAATAAATTTTGTGAGAATGAATTACTGAGTGAGATGAAAGGCTATTCCTATACCCTGAAATATGAGCATGGGTTCACATAAAGGGTTTACATAAACTAGTTTCTGTTTTCACCATTGTAGTAGCATTTCATTTGTATTTTAATAAATAAAGCTTGCCTGAGGATCAGAAAAGTAAAACATTCACACTGGCCAGTCCTACAGACCAGAGAGGAACGACACACATCTTTAATACCAGTAGCCGTAATGACACACACTTTTAATCCCAGTAACCACACTAGGTTGCCGTAGAAACCAGGCAGTAGTGGTGCATGTCCTTAATCACAGATTTAGAGAGGATTATAAAATGGGAGGAGACAGCTATCAGTCTCAGTCTTTCTTTCTTCATTATACCTGAGATAGCAGTAAAAGACTAAACAGGGTTGTGGAATATTATTATAAGATGTGTTACATTTGTTTATGCTGTGGAACATTTGTTTTGATGATGCAAAGAGGTGTTCCATTTTTCACGCTGCATTTGTTTAACTCTGTGAAGCTGTGATTCTTTGCCTGTCTAAAACACCTGGTGGCCTTATAATAAAGAGCTGAATGTTCAATAATGAAGATAGGTGGGGCTGGCAGGTAGAGAGCATAAATAGAAGGAGAAAAGAGGAAGAAGAGGAGAAAGAGAACAAGGAGAGGAGGACATCATCAGTGGCCAGCTACCCTGCCACACAGCAAGCCAGGGAGAAAGAAGTAAAGAAAGGTATAAAGAAAGAAAGAAATGAAAAAGCACAGAGGCAAAAGTTAGGTGGAATAATTTAAGAAAAGCTGGCTAGAAACAAGCCAAGCTAAGGTGGGGTATTCATAAGAAAGAATAAGTCTCTGTGTAATTTATTTGAAACCTGGGTGGTACCTCCCTCCCCTCCCACCCAAAAAGTAAAGGACCAAATACAAAACAATATTCCTGTTTTCCTTCTACCCACTGAAAGGACTAACAAGCTCCAAAGGGCCACCAACTATTTCCTTGTGGTATCTGTACATGTCTGAACAGTCTGCACGTTATGACCAAACCACAGGAAAAAAGCTCTTAAGGAATCTGTTAGCTATATGTGAGCTAACTGTTCAGGAAACAGTGGGGCTTCCCCTCCCCTCAATTTTATTCATTTGTATAGCTATGTAAGTTAGATCTTTAAAATCTTTCCAGTGGTAAGAAGTGGAAGTTTGGAGAAATTCGTGAGGTTCACAAATGGTTGTTCACTTAAGGAATGTGGAAACTGACATTCTGCTAGACTTCTAAGTTAAACAACAAAAACCAACTCAGTGAATATCCTGTTTTCTCCACAACCTATAGATTTACTCTAATGAACATTTCCAAAGAAGCAGCCCTCATCTTAAAATTTGCACTGCTTCTCAATGTCTACAATTATCTCCAGTAAGGCTGACAGCTAAAAGTGTAGGTATCAATTTATAGGCTGCTATGTTCAATATAAGGGGCAAAACATGAAAGGACAAATAATTGAAGATTCAACCCAGAAGTCCTATGGTACCTCAGGCCATGGAGACAGAAAACACGGAGATGACTACTGGGGAGTTTGTGTCTAGAGGAGAAAGAGTTCCAGTCTGGGGAAAGGAAGGAAAAATTTCTATTGATGAAAGATGACATTGTTTGCAGCACTCTGTGAATGCCCTAGGTGCTAATGAGCTGTACACTTAAGTTGCTAAGAAAGTACAACATTGTTTATATAATTCATTACAATAAAAAACCTTTCATAGGGTAGAGAGATGGCTCAGCACTTAAGAGCACTAGCTGCTGTTTCAGAGAACTGCCAGTACCCACATGAAGGCTCACGACCATCTGTAACTCCAGTTCCAGGGAATCAGACACCACTTCCTTTCTGTTCCTGATTCTTTACTCTTTCTTGATCCTACACAGAGAAATTTAGGATCCAAGGATTGGGAATTAAGCTGGAGATTTGGCTCAGTGGCAAAATAAATTACCAAGCAAATGTGAGGACCTGCATTCAAATCTCCAGAACTCACAGGCAGCCAGGTGTGGCTTAGAAGCTTCTCAATTCTCCCCAGGCAAGATGGGTCAGCAGGGAGAACACAGAATATAACTGTTAGGAATTTTTCCTAGCGTGAGCTCTCTGCCGATGCAAAAATCCCAATTAAGCCAAATCACAACAAGCCAAATTAAAATACATCCAGGTTTAATGGGATTCCTGTGCTCTGGGATGGCCCAGAGGGATAAGCAGGAGGCTGTAAATGCGACCTCCTTGCAGGGGAGTGGGAGGCACCAAGTGTTTCTCCTTTGGGAGCTATCTTAAATACCCTGTGGAAGTGGTATTTAAAGTGATTCCTTTGGTTCAGGTTGTGGCTTGCTGGCATTTGGAGTCCAGACCAAAGCAACTCCCAGGTCTAGGAGGCTGGGACAGATGCTAGGGGCTGGGGACCTCAACATAAAAAGAACCTGTCTCAAACAAGGTGGCATGAGGCACAGGTTACAGTCCTGGTATACACAGTCCATGAGTGCTCAGGGCCACATTGGTCTCTTTTAATACCATTCTCAGGCAACTAAGCCTGGTAGTAACTGTGACAACCCAGCCAAATACCTCACCACTGTACCTCTTGCCTTGTGATTTGAGTTTCTAAAGTTGTCCTGAACTCTGAGAGGTAGTCCTGTAGGCTGTAGACCCCTATAGCATAAATGTTCCCCACACCATCCCCATCCTCCTTCCATCTATGACCAGAACACCAGCCACTTTCTTTATTGCCACCTTAGAGGGAAGCTTCCCTTGGACCCAGGAGCTGCATTTCCTAGCCCTGAGTGGTTCTGTCTACATCTCCTGCACTCTGGGATAGGACTGTTATTTACCATCTTTGAGGCCCACAAGGTGCTCTGGAGGAACCTGGGAGCTGTAGCCCACTCTCCAGGCAAAGACCAGATCTACCAATGATTCTCCACCTTAGGGTTGTGGAGTTGGGCACTCTGGAGGCACTCTCATTAGCCTGAGATGATGTCAACATATCTACAGTGGCTTGAGGTGCAACAGGAAGTCTGCAATATGAATGTTGGGATTTTCTTTAAAAATTCACTACCTCTGCCCCTTTACATGTGATGTATTCATGGATAGTAGAGAACAGAGTGAGGATACAGGAGGTAAACTCCTGTAGCTCTGGGTTGGGTCAGGCATTTCCTGGTCCCAGAGTGGAGCATAGGATCCAAATAAAAATAGTACTTGCCCTCATGGGGTTTAGCAATTACAAAACAAGTGGAGGTACTGGCTAGGATGGGATGCATTAATATTGATGCAGCAATATCTGGGTTAAACAGACCCCGGCTCCACAGAACCTGACTCTCAGTTTCTGGCCTAGGGACCAGCTCACACAGAACCCAGCACTGCTTTAAGAACCAATATTAATTACACCAGTGGCCCCAACCTCCTGAGTAATGCAACACAAAGATGGTTGGGGGGGCTGTTTTTCCCACTGGCCTGGGGCTATGCATTGGAAAATGCCCTTCTTGCAATGCTCTCTGCCAGGCTAAAATTGGCTTTGTCTGGGTGAGTTCCCCTTTTTCAAGTACATGCCTTTAGGGTCCAGGACCCCGTTTACATTTGTGGTTTGTCAAGGTGGCTATGGAAGTCATGGCCATGCCAGGCACCCAACCCACCAGTGGCCAGGCAGTCTTCACTGAGATGGGATTGTGTAGAATGGAGACCCCGGGCCACGCATTTCTCAAGAGTCTCAAGAGTCTTATCACAGTGGATACATTCTGGTAGACATTGAGTCCTGACACTTGACATAGATTTCTAAAAATGGGCTCTTGCAATTCCAAGCTGAATCCTCTATTACCCCCAAGGCTGCCTTCTACACAATCTTTATAAATTGGGAATGTCCAATACAATCTGTCCCTAATAGCTAAACTCTCTATGCACTAAGATCTGGCCTCAATATTACCTTGACAATGGGACACGATGGCCACCAAAGGGAACTCTTGAATTTTCCATTCTCCACAACCTTAAAAATTTTTACCTGCATGGGGATAAGTAGACAGAACTCTTGTATGTCCATGATTTCTGGGCACTGC
>NC_022026.1:21180084-21181602 GCF_000317375.1 Microtus ochrogaster
TATATTGAGGAGTTTCACTATCTGGCCCAGACCTATGATCTTACCTGGCATGATTTCTATGTCATCCAGGCCTCTACTCTCACTCCTGAAGAGCGAAGTAGAATTCAGACATCAGCAAGACTGTACGCAGATCAGACCCACCTAGTAGACAATACAGTCCCTGGGGGAATTGGCAGTACCAGCCACATAACCATACTGGGATTATCAACCAGGCCAAAATGGCTAACAGAGGTGGGACATTATGGTCTGCTGCCTCCTTCAGGATATGAAGATGGTCTCAAAAAAAGTTAACTTTGACAAACTCCAGTGTTTGAGATCACACAGCCAGCTGACGAAAACCCAGACATTTTAAAAACAAGAGACCAAGGTTCAGCATAATAGATTGGATCCAGCCTCCCTCAAAAAAGCCATGGTCTTGGCTACCTAGTTCATTTTTCAGTCAGCACAAGATACTTTAAAAAAAAATTAAAATGGCTGAGGATGGTCCCCAAACCCCCATGCAGGAATTGGTGAAAATGGCCTTTAAAGTTTTTAATGCTCTAGAAGAGGCAGCTGAGTCCTCCCAACAGACAAGTCTGCAGCAGGTGGCAAGATTCTAAGCCCAATCCCTAGCAGCCACCCTGAGGCCACTGGGACCCCCAGAGGGGGACAAGGGAAGTCGACCATGAGGTTCCATCCAGCTGGAGCTCAGCCTAAGTCAGCTTTGCCAGGAGCCTGTTATAAATGGGCCTTATTGGCCATTGTCACAATATTGCCCTGGGCCTCTCCTGCCTATGAGGCCATGCCCTGTCTGCCAGCAGTCTGAACACTGGAAATCACAATAGCCCCATGAGGGCTCATCCTCTACACCACACCACAGAGGTCCAGTCTCACCAACACCAGCAAGTGAGACTGTGCCAGCCTTCAAACTACTCAGCCTGCTGAAGGATTGATGTGGCCTAAAGTTGGTGACTCCCATCACCCTCTCCAAGCCTATGGTAATGCTGCAGGTAGCGGGTAAGTCCATTGCTTTTCTTTTGGACACAGGAGCTACATTTTTTAACATCTCATTTGGGCCCTTCGTTCCCCTCACCAATTTCAGTCATGGGGGTAGACAGGACCCACCCCTTCCCACTTTAGACCCTGCCACTGCCCTGCATTCTTGCAGGCAATTCTCTCGTTCTTTCCTACTCATACCTGCTTGTCTTGCATCTCTACTTGGTTGAAATGTTCTCAGACCCATCAGGGCCACACTCACTTTGACCCACACACACTCTCCTGAGTCACACTTACTTCTCAGCTTAATAGCCTCACAGGTTCCTATCCCAGACTGTCCTGTCCCTACCCTCTCTGATCCAGTGGATTCCCTAGTATGGGACACTACTACTCTTGCAATTGCTACTTACTACCAGCCAGTCCTAGTTTGCCTTAAAACCCTTCATCCTTCCCTTCTAGACCCCAGTGTCCTATTTCTGAAACCCACCAAGGTCTTAAGGCTATTATCACCCACCTCCTATCTCAAGGACTTTAAATTCCTAT
>NC_022026.1:21181702-21206537 GCF_000317375.1 Microtus ochrogaster
GCATGCCCCTGGTACCAGGGTGAGTGAGTGTCTGATGGAAAACTAAATGGATGGATGGGTGGGTGGGTGGATGGATGAAAAACTACAAATGAGGGAGAAATGAAGGGATAGGGAAAGGAAAAGGAAGAAGCAATTCAGGTCTTTCTGCTCTGTTCCTTGGCCCAAGTTATACTTGTCACTGTTGTACATTGCGTCATTTCCTAAGGGCCCTGCAGTGATCATATGCCTCTTAAGGTGGTGTTTTATTTTGAAGGCAGTCTTGAGTTCTATTATCCAATATTCCGACCTCGCACTTTTTCTTTTTCCTCTTCCTCCCTTGTTAGTCATCTCAGATTGTGGCTTACAGGCAAGGTTCCGGTGTCTGTTCCCAGCAGAAGCTACATGACTTCCCCTTGACTCTGCCTTCTTTCTCCCAGCATTCAATTTAGTCATCCCCCTACCTCTATTCTGCTCTGTGCAGACCCACGATAGTCCTTTATTAACCAATGGTATTCACAATATACAGAGGGGAATCCCACATCACCTCCCCTTTTCTAGCTGTCAGCTGGAACCTTGCTGGTAAGCCATGAGAAGTATAAAATAATGGAGATAGGTTAATTCTAGATGTAAGAGCTAGCTAGTAATATGCTTAAGTAATTGGCCAAGCAGTGTTTTAAATAATATAGTTTCTGTGTGATTATATCAGGGCTGAGCAACCGGGGACAAACCAATAGCCTCCTACAACATCAGATCCCACTCCTTTTCTGGTCGGTCATAAGGACAGATACACTGAACTTGATAGAAGACAAAGTGGGGAATAGTCTTGAACACATTGGCACAGGAAAAGAGTTTTTGAACAGAACATCCATAGCTTAAAGAACTAAAAAAAAACCTCTGAACATCAAGAAAACAAAGAAGCCAATATTCTTTCCGCTTTTTTTGCTAAATGGCCTCCAAGCCTCTTTTCAAAGGTGCATTCTTGCATTCCTCTTTAAGCCACATGGTGGCACTCAAGCAGAGGGACTTTTTTCTAGCTCAGAATATCTGGTTCTGTCTTTTGCATCTCACTGGTTGTACTTTAATTAGGTTCTTGATATCTGTCATGAATCATGTTCCTCAGGAAAGCAATGGTGGAGTACATAGCAGAGAGCACCCATGACCATAGCTATAACATGCTTGTGGAAGATTTCTAGCTGATAGCACCGGAAAGTGATATGTTCTATGTTACCACATTTAAGTTTGAGCCTCTAAACAGAGAGACAGGTTTATTATCCTTACTAATAATAAAGGCACAAGTTTACCAGGATTAATTTCATGGGCAATATCACACAAATAGTATGGAAACAACACATTTGAAACCAGATGTATTACTGTAGCATTATCTCTAAGCTGTAGTATTATAACTGTATTAACTTGAAAAGTTAAAGTAATGTTTCTCTGCCCTCTCATGTCTACATAGGACAAAGGTAGGACCACAAGAGAATCATTTACCGGGAAAAGCTGCAGAGCTGGTGTCTCTCTAGGTGAGCTTAACAAACACTAAAAAATGACATTTACCTATTTTCTATTGCTTCAATAAGACAAAGAGCTAGAGAAAACACTATAAAAGTAGCAGAGTACATAAAAAAGTTCTTTTAATGCATGAAATTAAAAGGTAGATTTCATTCAAGAATGAGCAGGATATAGAGAAGCCTAGAGGAAAAATGACCAGATAGTTCTACATTTAGGCAATATCTGAGAGGAATGAATACATGAAGCTTGGTAGTATCTGCCGGTCTCAAGTTACCAAGCAGAAGAAACTCTGGTTAAAATTGGTCTGTGCTGGTGCAGCAATGTTCTAGAAGATATTGGCAGCCTAGTGATTGAAATTAGGTGACTATAACAGAGGCCACTGCCCAAGATCCAAAAGTAAGCTTCAGGGAAAAATTGTGATTCTGCCCTCTGTGAAAGAACAACAGGGTCATGGGGGCACAGATTTTGGACTATGTGCTTTGTCATACTGTTGCTATTATGTCTTAGGAGCACAGTGCATACATAGATAATTCATATTTGGAGTGTCTCTAGAACAAAACCCACAGTATTTACTAGAGTGCTCCACTCAATGTTGTTAAGAGCCAAATTGTCATCCTATTTAAAAGGGGGGAAGATATTGCCTTCCAGGAATTATAGAGGTTTACCATTTTGATGGGGAAAGGGCATAGAATCCTTATGAGAAACTACAATACAACAGACAACAGACCTCTGAGGGGAAATTGATGCCTAGATGTAGGAAGGGGGAGTAAAATATGAGCATATTTACTATGACATACTGTTGCTTAAAAGAGGAACTTTTAGAGATTCTAGTAAGATCAGTCATGATGGCTCCAGACAAAACTGTCCATAACTCCTAGAGGATTATTGTTGTTATTGTTGTTGGAGACAGAGCCCTTCTGTGTAGCACTTGATGTCCTGTAACCTACTTTGTAAACTAGATTGACCTCAAACTCACAGAGATCTGCCTGCCTCTGCCTCCTACGGGCTGGGATTAAATGTCTATGCCATCATGCCCGGCTTAGGCAGGCTTTTTCTTCTCTGAGGAGAAATATTCCTGGGAAGTAACAGGACTGACATGGCAGTGACATTGGCTCCAGGCTCTCATCTGTTAGGAAAAATTGGGAGCCACTTCAAAAATACGGAAGATAAAGAGATTGCAAAGGACCTGGCAAAGGTAGGCAGATCTCTGTGAGATGAAAGCCAGCCTGGTCTACATAGTGAGTCACAAGACAGCCAGACACTGTCTTTAAAAAAAAGAAAAGAAAAAAAAGAAAGAAAAAGGAAAGGATTACAAAGAACAAAGAAGAGAATGGCCAGTTGTGAAAACAAGAGGGTTTTCTATTTATTTTCTTTGTATTACAATTAACGTCACAAAGCAAAAAGGATTAAGGCTGGGGAGAAAGCTCAGTTTGTGTGTTCAAGCCTCAGAATCAACATAAAATCCAGACATGGTGATATGCTCTGTGATCTCAGCTTTGGAGTGATGGAGACAGATGGATCCCCTAGGGCTCACTGATCAGCCAACCTAGACTAATCAGAGAGCTCCAGTCTTGTCTCAAAAATCAAGATGTGCAAGCAAGGAACTCAGGACCGCGAGGGGTGCACCCACACACTGAGACAATGGGGATGTTCTATCGGGAACTCACCAAGACCAGCTGGCCTGGGTCTAAAAAGGCACGGGATAAAACCAGACTCGCTGAACATAGTGGACAATGAGGACTGCTGAGAAGTCCAGAACAATGGCACTGGGTTTTGATCCTACTGCACGTACTGGCTTTGTGGGAGCCTAGGCTGTTTGGATGCTCACCTTACTAGACCTGGATGGAGGGGGAAGTCCTTGGACTTCCCACAGGGCAGGGAACCCTGACTGCTCTTTGGACTGGAGAGGGAGGGGGACTTGATTGGGGGAGGGAGAGGAAAATGGGAGGCGGTGGCGGGGAGAAGGCAGAAATCTTTAATAAATAAATAAAAATCAAGATATGTAGCACCTGAAAGATGCCTGATGTTGACCTCTGGTCTTCATTCACATGTGCACACCTACTCTAACATACAAAGAAAAAAAGTCATAAAAACTATTACATTAGCCAATTGAACTTATATTAGATCTTTTTAAAATTAGTACAATGAAAAATGTTTACTTTTTAATTAGTATACAAAGTAACCCATTTCATTATAGCATTTTCATACATAATTTGGTTTTTGTTGCTTGCCTTAACATGCTGACCCGCTCCTGCACTCTCTTGGACCTTTCCACCCCCAGGAATCCTCTTTTAGCTTCCATGGTATTATTACCCACCCTTTTCTATTTCTGCAATTTAGATTTGTTTTACGTGTTTGAGTATTTAGTCTGAATCTATGTATGTGTACCATGTGTATGCCTGGTGCCCAAAGAGTTCAGAAGAAGGTATATGATTCCCTGAATATAGCATTACAGATGACTATAAACCACCATGTGGGTGCTGGGAATCAAGCCTAGATATGTTGCAAGAACAATACATGCCTTTTGCGGAACTATCTCACCAGCAACACCAATCACCTTTATTTTCCTTTTTTACTGATTTCTTTTATGTTATTGATAATAAATGATACATACATTTATTTTTAAGTCAATACTTTTATACTGATATGATTTAACATTTATTTTTATGTTTTTTCCTTTCATTGAAAATAGACTTTTTCCTCACAATATATGCTGGCTACTGTTTCCCTTCCCCCTACTCACGCTAGTTCTTCCTCTTCTCCCATTCCATACAGATATACTCCCTTTCTGTTTCTTATTTAAAAACATCAGTCTTCTGAGTCATAATGGTAAAATAAAATATAATAAGATAAAAACTAACACATCAGCACAAAAATAACACATAACAGAACAACAACAACAAAAAACCTAGCAGAAGAGCCCATGAGAAGGCACAAGAAACAGAGACCAATTCATTTGCACACTCAGAAATCCCATAAAAACACTAAACTGGAAGCTCTGTGTGTGTGTGTGTGTGTGTGTGTGTGTGTGTTTACATATGAAGTTGAAGATTTTCCTTTCAAGATTTGTGAAGGGTTGTGTTTGAATATTGATAAAGATTGCATTGAATCTATAGATCACTTTTGGTATGGTAGTCATTTTTGCTATGTTAATCCTATCCATCAATGAGCATGTGAGATCTTTCCATATTCTGATATCTTCTTCAATGTCTCAAAGTTTTTATCATAGAAGTCTTTCACTCGCTGGGGTAGAGTAACTCCAATATATTTTATATTATTGAGGGTATTGTGAAGTGTGTTGTTTCCCTGATTTCTTTCTCAGTCCATTTTTCATTTGTATTTAGGAAGGTGAGTTATGTGAGTTAATTTTATATCTAACTAATTTGATGAAGGTGTTTATCAGATGCAGGAATTCCCTGGTGGAATTTTTAGGGTCACTTATGTATATCATCATATAATTTGCAAATTAAGATACTTTGACTTCTTCCATTCCAATTTGAATCCTTTTGATCTCCCCCAATTGTCTTATTTGCTCTAGCTGAGAGGTCAAGTACTGACTGAAAAAGGAGAATCTCTGTGCAAGTTCGAATCTACCCTGTTATACTTGGTGAGTTCCAGACCAGCCTAGTCTAAATAGTGAGTATAGGCAATCCAAGGCTATAAAGTGAGGCCTTTCTCAAAAAAAGAAAAGAAAAAAAAAGAAAAAAGGAAGTCTGTGGAGATGGCTCAGAGATTCAGATGCCCTTCACCCATGAACAAGCTTGAAGTGGTTGTGCTCGATTGTAGCCCTAGCACTTGGAGGAAGGAGACAGGTGAATACTTCTGGACAGCTAAAATAGTGAGCTCAAGCTTTAGTGAGAAGGCTCCTCTCAAAAGACAAAGTGGCAAGTGATAAAAAGGACACCTAACTTCAACCTCTGCTGGTTAACACACACTCCCCCCCCACAGATGGATATACACATACATCACATAAGTACATACAAAAAATAAATAAATGACAATTTTTAAGACACAGATAAAGTGATAGTACATTTTTTCATATGCATATTTCCAAATATACGTATAAATCCTTCAGAACCAATTTGGAAGGACACAAGTCAATCCAATCATGGCAGCTGCCTTCAGGAAGGGGATGAAGAAGACTCTGGTAGAAGATATTTAACCTTATTTGTAATAGTTCAACTCTATTTATAAAAAGTTTACTTACAGCTGGGCGGTGGTGGCACACGCCTTTAATCCCAGCACTAGGGAGGCAGAGGCAGGCGGATCTCTGTGAGTTAGAGACCAGCCTGGTCTACAGAGCTAGTTCCAGGACAGGCTCCAAAACCACAGAGAAACCCTGTCTCGAAAAACCAAAAAAAAAAGTTTACTTACATACTAATTTAAATATTATACAACATGTGTGTGCATCAAAACATCACATGGTACTCCATAAGTATGTACAACTTTTATGTGACAATAATTTTTAAAAGAAACAGTGATTTCAGACTGACAACTCTAATTTGATTTATAATTTTGATAGACTTTTAAAAATGTACCAGTGAGCCCTGGAAGATACATGAAACCAACATAGATCACACTGCCAACTAGGACTTAATTTTCATGTGCCGTCACTTCTCCACCTCTAAGGTTAATTATGAATGTATTTTAAAGAAACTCACTATTTTGTACAACTAATGTATGCTAATCAGGAGTGTATCTACCTAATAGGACCATTATTTAAGTTATATAATAATGATTACAACTTACTAAAGGGAGAAAATGTGGTGGTCAGTTAATGTAAGCTATGGTACAGTTCTCATTATCAAGCAGCGTCCGGGTCTTCGTGCACCAAGCTCTTGTGAGGTAATCAGCGTGAGTCAGCCTCCTGTGTCTTACCAGTTCTGGGACACTGAGCAGATCAGGTTTCTAAGACTACAAGACTGAAAATCTAAATTGGACTGACGATGAAAGCACCCAGGCAATGCCAGCCAACAGGGTCTATTGCTAGCCAGCTAGCTACCGTTCTTAGTGATAGCTCACGTCTGCCATTCCTGATCCACTTATGATATTAGGAGGTGAAGGGAGATCTATGCAGAAGGAATATAAACAGTAGAAAATGCATGTAAGTGTCAACAGGTGGTGGTGTGGGGCATGACGGTTTCAAATTTTGATTTCACTTTTTTGTATTTTGCAAGTTTTCTTCGGTGATCCGATATTATTTTAATGCTTTGAAAATGTGTTTAGATAATATTGAGATGAAAAAAGTCCAGAGGACAGACACTTGAAGGGGACGAGGGTAGAGAAAAAGGTGGCTGAGGCTACAGTCTGAGTGAAAGCAAGCTATCAGGGAGTTAGGGACCCGAGCAGGGGGATACTCTCCAAATTGAACTCCCCTTTCCTGTGCACTAAGGCCTTGAAGTGGCTTATTTGCCAGTCACTGCATTTGCGTAGGTAGTGACTGCAATGGAAACTATTTGCCTGCCTGCCGGAGAAGTCCGTGTCACTGTATTGAACTGAATCACTGACTGGCTGTTTGTTTAACCAGAAAATCCCAGCTCAGCGTTCTTGAGCACTCAGCCTTCAATCTTCATTAGCAAAGATTCATTAGTCACCTTCCAAGTTGCCTATTTGTTATGCTTAGTGAGGACGAGGCCACGGCGGCGGTGGCGGTTCAGAAGCAGCTTGTAAGGAGAGAAGAAACTTAAGAAGAAAAAAAAGATGAACGAAAATGCAAAATCACTGTGGCCCGAGGGAGGTGGCCAGGGAAGGCTTAGATTTAGAACTCAAAAGGTCAAGCGACAGTCTCACGCTTACCCCGCAATTCAGAAAGCAGGTGGTACTCCAGCTGAGCCCTGACTGGGGTGCAGGGTTTGGAACAGTAGAGAGAAAAAGATGGGGGGTGGGGACTGTAGAGCAAGGAAGCAAAGGCCCTGGGGACTTCTTGCAGGAGGCAGATTCCCCAAGCCTGTCATAGTGTCCTCTGCAGCCTTCTTCCCTAACCCCTCTCCCGCTTTATTTTCAGCTGAATCTTTGTTGTCGTGGCAACACTAGGGGGAAGCCTGCCAAAGCAGGTACTCCACTGCCAGCTGTCCCACCAAGGCCACCCTCTGTTGCTGCTCGCTCTTTGCCCTGTTCCCTGCCTGCAACACTTGCTTCCTCAAAGATCTCTAACTGCTTCTTCCTTCCCACGCCCTGGACTCGCGCGTCTCTAAGGAGCCAATAACCCCAGGGAGCTCTCTTTTGTTTGGTTTCAGAGTCTAATCCGACTTTTTTGTCAAAGATCCGGAAATGGAACCGCTCAGCCCTTGAGCGCAAAAGCGCGTGGTCTCTCCTTTCACTTTCCAAGTTCCTGTAGGTTCCTAAAACTAGTCCCTCAGAAGTGAGAGCAACAGCCTGTGCACACAACAGGCGTGCAAAATTAAAATAAATAAAACTTGGAGCGTTTCAAAAAATAACCTCAGGAGAGCACATTGCCTACGGCGACACATTCTGGGCGGAGGGCCGCCCCGAGCCGCCGCCCCCCCCCACTCGCCCCAGAGGCCAGCCCGTGGGCGCAGCGCGCAGCTGCAGGACCCACGCCCCGCCCTCGCGTGCTAGCCAGGGGAGGCGGGGCCGAGGCCGCTAACCCCCCCCCCCCCGCAGTTGCCAGCCTGGAGGCTCCGGGCTGGTGAGGTCTCCCTTAGTCCAACGGAGGATGCCGGTTCGGCTCCCGGGGGTCATGGGAGACTGAGTGGAGACCGGGGACGTTGCGAGTTGAAGCCTAGACCACGGGAAGCTGAGCCGCCACCTAAAGTGGACTCCGAGGCCGCTGGAGCGGGGCGCCGCGAGGGAACCATCGGCCAAGCGAGTGAGCGTGCACTCCGAAGGTTTCCGCAGGCCTGGTGTCCAAGCTTCCCCCGAGTGTGGACTGGGGGATTAGGGATTTGGTGCGATGAGGAGTCGGAGTAACTCAGGGGTCCGCCTGGACGGCTATGCTCGGCTGGTGCATCAGACCATCCTGTGCCATCAGGTAAGAGTAAGCAAGGGTGAAGTGTGAGCAGTTGGACACTGACCCTGGGTGAACCCTCGAAAGCGTTTGTCTTTGGGGAGGCCCTAAAAGATCCTGCAGGAAAGTTACACGTTGAACCTGAGGAAGAACCAAAGTGTGGCATGAATAACCACAACTCCCACCCCTCTGCAGTAATTCCAGTAACCACCCACTTCTCCCCACCCCCGGCTACAGGTGGGTACCAGGAGCACTTGTTTCCTGACACCCTCGCCCCGGGTTTCAGCCATCTACTTCTACTCCCCGCAAAGATGTAGGAGAACATTTAGCCATCCTAAGAGACCTTAGACTATTGCCAAGGTCAAGGCACATTGTGTACACTTCTGTTTAAATAATTTTGCTCCATGGCTTAGGCTGGCCTTAAACTTGGAAGCCACAGCCTCCTGAGTTTGGAATAACAGATCATAAACCAGTGGGTTTTTTGTTTTTGTTGTTGATGTTGTTGTTTGTTTCCTAAATTGTTTTTGTTTTGTTTGTTTGCTGGAGACAGGATTTCACCCTGTAACCCAGGCTGACCTCAAACTCTCCATCCTCCTGCTTCAGCTCCTCAGTTCTGGAATTACAGGTATACGCCACTGTACCTGGCTAATGTGTACTGTTTGGAGTTGTTTGGTTTGTTTTTGAAACCAAGTCTTACTCTGTAGCCCATGATGGACAGAAACTCAGTATGTAGCCAAGGCTGGCCTTGAAGTAGCATCAGTCTTCTGCTCAGTCTCTCCAGCCAAGAAATTACAGGCATAAGGCACCACACCTGACTGTATTTATTTTTAAATATGTTTTTTTACTCCTTTACTTCATTCGTAGTTGAATTTAACTGAAAAATTACATTTTTAAAAAATACTTTTAGCAATTCTTAGTAATACATTTGATAATAACTTTAATAGTGCCTTTATTTTAATAATACCCACATTTGGATTTGTAAGCCTCCAACTGGCTCTTTCTCAGTCTTAAGATAGCACACGGAAAGAGAACAAGCTTTCTGTTACAAAACAAGTATGTTCTGCAACACTGATTAACATCAGTAGCACACTGACTATTCCATAGTACTTGAATTATATACCTGAAATTTGCTGAAAGAGTAAATCCCACCACATCAAAGTGAGGTGATGGCTACATTAGCATGATTGCGCTAATCATTTCACCATAGATTCATGTATGTGTCAAATTAACCTGTTGCATACTATAAATCTGTATAATTTTTATTGTCAGTTATAACTCAGTAAAGCTGGGGGATAATGTCTGCCTGAAATTGGTTTAAAAAAAAAGTTCTAAAACTCAAGAATGGGGAAGTAGGAGAAAGACTAAGATTTCCAAATAAACTATTCCATAGATTATGTTTCCTTTTACACTCTGAGGTTAGCTGCCTGTCCTCTCTTGGTTGATCTTGCAGAATCCAGTGACAGGATTGCTTCCAGCCAGTTATGATCAGAAAGATGCCTGGGTCCGAGATAATGTGTACAGCATCCTGGCTGTGTGGGGTTTGGGCCTGGCATATCGGAAAAACGCAGACCGTGATGAGGACAAGGCGAAGGCCTATGAGCTGGAGCAGGTAATCCAAACATAATCACATAGAGATGTGGAGCTGTGTGTGGTTGTGGTAGGGTGAGTGGGAGCTAAAGGAAATGTCGCTCGTAGGCCATCCTGCTGAAATTGCATTCTATAGTTTCCCTGTACTCTGACTGAAGCAGTTTGATTTGGTTATTGCAGCAGAAAGTTGAAACTTGCAGGTTCAAGGAAAGGGGTGCAGTATATTCCCTACTTTTCAAAATCCTACCCTGATAGTCCTAAAGTTAATAATCCTCTAAGTGTATTTTCAGGTTCCACCATTTTGTTTTCATTGAGAAGACTATTTGGGAGCAGATAAGTACTATTTTACTTATTTTTGAAAAATAATTGTGGTATTTATATACACATAACTGGCACAAATCAACAGGCCTTCCTCATCAGACAGAAGTATGACTTTGTTGATTTTTATAGTTATGACCACTATTTTAGAGAGCTTGTTGCCTGCCTCAGGACAAATTGAAGTCAGCATTAGGAGATGATTTTAAGCCAACCTTTAAGGCATCTTCCCCTCAGTAAATTAGCATTTTTTAAGGAACTTCTGAGCACAAACGAAACTACATCCTTTCAAGTGTCTAAAAGAGCAATAAGTTGGCATTGTTTGGATTCCATAAACTCTGTAATGATAAAGTACTCTGCTATTAGTTGTAAGTATACGTGGATCTGTTGCCATTAGAGAAGAGCCTTACCAGACCAGCCATTTTCTCCTGTCGTTTTCCTTGAACTCCATTTGTGATCTGTAAGTCAGGATATTGGGATTTGGTATTTTTAAGAGTATCAATATAATCAGAAGCTGTAGTTGCCGGCAGTGGGACAAGTCTCACTATATTGTCAATAGCAATAGCACAATAGCAATAGACACAAAACTTAATGGAGTTTTTGCTCTAGCCTAGGAAGTATAGACCTTTTGTAGAAATAATGCCATAATAGAAATTTGGAAAATGTAGGAATGGTTTTTTTAAAACCCCTAGTCCTGTATCCTACTCTGAATGTTTTGGTATTGTGATACTTTAGTACTTTGGTAGCTTGTTCCTTGTATTGATTGCTATAGATTAATATCAGCAGAACTGTAAATACATGTCTGATATATTTGATCAAAACATTTCAAGATCATTAGAATAAATCTGTTGTCGCATCATAATGCTGATTTGGTTTCTTTCCTTATTTGACCCAAGTGGAAAAATGAGGAAAAAGCTGAATTGCCAGTTCTAAAATTTAGTGTTCTGTTATATGACCTTTCACATAGCTGAAAATATTTTTATATCACCATATTAGTAACTTTATAATGTTTCAGTATATTATGAAAATGGGAAATAGCTTCAGAAAAGCTTTTGTGGGAATTACTAAATTTTATATGGATTTGTTTAAAGGATCAAAATAAATTTGATTATTAGGTCTGATGTTTTACAAACTTATGTCAGCATTAATTTAGAAACCCACGCATCTTTGTAAAGGGTCAGATGGTCAATATGTTTGGCATATAGTTCACTTGTCTCTAATTACTCTGCTCTGTAGGTATAACAGAAAAGAACCAAAGATGATATGTAAAGAATTAGCATGGCAATATTCCAATAACTGTATAGACAGAAACAGTGATGGGTTGGATTTGTCCCTGGCCCAGATGAGTAATCTAAACTCTGGCCATACACTGGAATTGCTTGGAAAGCTTTTCAGAGATATCCTTACTGGACCTTACTTTAAAACAATTTGAGATTCTAATATAGACAGACCTAATAATGTGCCTAGATAACTGACCTGTAACTAGTAAATGAACATAGATTAAATCCAGTATATCCATGGATTAAATTTCTACCTACTGCCAACTTAACATTACTGTATAGATTTCCCCCAAAACCGTGTTAATCATTTATGCTCTTTGTTTCAACTGTTATTTTAGCTTCTCTCTCATAAAATTTGAGAATAGACGAGAATTGTGGATGAGAAGAAATAGGTTTAACTAACTTCTATATTCTATATTGGAATTATTCATAGGTATGCTTTTACAAATGTCCCCTTTCTTGGGCATATAGATAAAATATCATAGCTATAAAAATAAATACTCAGGTAAATCAAGGTCTCTCTTTGGCTGCTTCCACTTCTGATTATTTTATTCTCTTGTTTCCTCTCTCATCTTTTTTTTTCATGGCTTTTCTATTACCTCTATGCAAATCTGTTCCTTTAACTCTGATCTTACTTGTGATCCAAACTCCAGTTTTCATTTGTCTTAATAGTTTTCTCTGCGTATCCTGTGGCTCTTCAAACTCTGTGTGCTTGAACACCCACCTTTCCAAGTAAAACCAAACCAGTACTAGACCAAACAGTAGTGAATTGTCACTCTTTCTCTTAAAGGTGTCCTCATTTTATGGGCACCCTCACAGTATTACTTTAAAAATTGCTCATAGTATGATCTGTGGAACACAAGGCCAATTTAAGATCTTCTAGATTGTGAAACAGAAAGCTTTGTAGAGAATTGGAGAAGCTATTCAATGCTGATATGTTCTAAAACATATTCACTACTTATGCCAGGCATGCATATGATCTGTATATATACAAATAATCAAAACACCCATACATATAAAATGAAAAAAATCTTTAAAAAAATAAAATGAAAAAGTTTCAAAAATGCTATGGAGACTGTAGGGTATATACCATGTAAGTTGACTTGTTCCTTTTCTCTAGCTGTTTCATCTCCCCTGTTAGATGGTTGCCTTATTTTTAGGTAAAACTGCCAAACTTATATTATTATTTAAATCCAAGGAATCATAGCCTATGGCTTTTGATTTAATTTTTTAGCTGTAATCTGTTCTGTGTACCTATAAAGTAAGTGCCATGTAACTAGAACCCAGGATAGGGTTACTTGTTCTCCAAAGGTCATGTACCGACTGAAGTTGCTGAGTCAGTGTACTTGTAGCTCAGTATGTTTATAACAGCCTTGTTTCCATTTATTTCTACAGAGTGTAGTGAAGTTAATGAGGGGACTGCTGCACTGCATGATCAGACAGGTATGGCAATGGTACCAACGCATAACAAGACAGTATCCTAACAACTTCCCAATAATGCCTATAGCCTTTTTTCAGATTCACAAATAGTACACTCTAATTTTAGAAAGTTTGGAACTCTCAGGTGGGGATGTCACAGAGACTTACACCACCCTATTACAACGGGAATATTCCCTTCCAGGATTTTTCCTCCTTTTACAAATAATTTTTTAGAACTGTTTAAACTCTTAGGTCCAGATCAGTTTTAGTAATAAATTTTTAGATTTTTAAAAGATAGCAAAGTACATGTATCATATAATTTCTCATATATTCAGTGGAAAGAGAAGAATACTCTACAATATAAAAACATTTCTTGATAGGGAGTCATTCCTTTTACTGTAAATGGAATAAAGCATATACATAGCCCTATATTGATCTGAATTTAGTGTTTCCACCAGATGAGATTTGATGTAAAATGTAGTTAGAAAAAAAAATCAAAGTATTTTTAATTTTATGATTGGGGACGAAGGATCTTGAACTTGAAGTAATTGGCATTCCCTGACTTTGAATGTAGCTGAATATTCTTTTGTATGTGAATTGGAAATCTGCAGTCCCTTACTGGTGAATTGCTTGCTAGAGCTTTACCTCCTTTTGTTGACCACTTATTTGTTTTTCTCTTACTGAGTTCTTGTACATTAAGGATATTAATCATTTGTCACATACATTGCAAATATTTTTACAGTTATGTTTTGAGTTTATGACATTTTCTCCACACAAACATTTTTTAGTAATAAACCTTTATTCTAGGATCTTAAAACATGTACATATTTAATCTGACTTAACTTTGTGAAAGTAGAAAGAAATCAATGCTCAACTTCTAAACTTATCTACAAATGACTTTTCAATATATATACAATTAATTGTTGTATATATATCTTTACTAGTTTGTTCACATATATCATTTTTCTCTCTGTCTTTTCTGTTTCATTTGTATTTCAGATATATATATATACTTTCTATCTTATTGAGTATGTATAGTCACAAATTTAATGAACATATTTAAGATGTCCTGGTTATTATACATCAGAGGCATAAATAATAACAACTACATTTCAGGAATTAGGTCAAGAACTATTGCCTTATACCCAAGGTTTCCTGTCTGGACTTTTGCACTCCCCCACCCCACCCCTGCTCTCTCACTCACAAGGCTCCCCCTGCCGTGTGTGTGTGTGTGTGTGTGTGTGTGTGTGTGTGTTACAAATTGAACCCAGGGCCTTATGCATCCTCAGAATACATTATCACTAAACTTATACCCCAGTTCCCAATGGTTCTCTTCTAATTTGTTGTTTCAGCTTTCTATAATACTATTTCTCTGAGACTCTGTATGGTTCTCATTAACTCTTCTCATGGCATCTTCAAAACTTAGAGAGATGGCTCAGTGGTTAAGAGCACATACTACTCTTGCAGAGGACCTGAACAAAGAGCACCTCTTGCAGAGGACCTGAGTTTGAGTTTGGTTCCCAACATCCATGTTGGGCGGCTCACAACTGCCTGTATCTTCAGCTCCAAGGAATCTCATGCCCTCTTCTGGCCTTTGGGGATATCCATACTTACAAACTACCATGTACACACATATAATAAAAATATCCTCTTTCAATGTATCTGTAGATTTCTACTTTAATTTCAGGAACAAATGTGTAACACTGGGTTATCTTACTAAAGTGTTAATACATTTGAACTTCCAGTTTCTCTACAATATGACAAAGCAACCATTTGAAAAGCATAGAAGAAAGGAAATGGACAGGAAATAGCTGCTTTGACCATTTGTTGTTTTTTATTAAAAGTAGCACATGGTGTAGCAGAAAACAGATAAGTATGTATCTTAAATATTCACTCAGGGTTATGCTTAGGGAAGGTGGAGTTCAGTGGTATATGCCGTAGCACTACAGTGTATGGGCTGACTTTCTAACTATCCTTCTTATGCTATTTTCTCTTCAGGTGGATAAAGTAGAGTCCTTCAAGTATAGTCAGAGTACTAAGGATAGCCTCCATGCCAAGTACAACACCAAAACTTGTGCCACAGTAGTGGGTGATGACCAGTGGGGACACCTGCAGTTGGATGCTACTTCTGTGTACCTGCTCTTTCTAGCACAAATGACTGCCTCAGGTCAGTACAAGGAGAGAATTACTGCATGCCCCTGGGATTGGAGCATCTGCTCTGGTTCTTTTGGCTTCTCTGTAGGTATTGGCCAGAAAATAAAATATCTCTTTATAGTACTCAAATAAGTACCTTATAAATAATGAAATTTTGTGAGTTTTATACAGCTAGAAAAGTTTTTTGAGGTCTAGGCAATATATTATTTTATTGAGAAACAAATTTGTATTGAGAATCTAATTAATACTCTTTAAAAAACAGGCACATGAAATTCTTGACTAGATCTTTAGACAGGCATTTTTATTATTTATTAATTCTCAGATACGAGGATATAGGTGGGAAGGTTGAAGGTTTTTTCTTATTTTCATACTATAGTAATATGCCTGTGATTAGTGTAGCTATAGAAACATCTACTTTGTATACTCATTGTGAGTATGATCTGAATCTAAATATATATGTTTTGTTAAACAATATTCTATGTAAGTAATTTATAATTATATTTTGATGCTTGATAAGAAAATTATAAGTAATATAGTAGCTCACATTTGTATATAATTCTAACACTTAGAAGGCAGATGCAGAAGGATTGTTGTAAGTTCCAGGCCAGCCCTGGTCTATATAACAACTTCTAGGCCAGTCAAAGCTATATAGTGAGATCCTGTCTCAAAACAAACAAACAAACAAACAATATAGTTTCCTTTATAAATGGAAAACTAAAAATGGAAGTAATCCTAGTATATCCAGTTCCTAAACTTAGTAAGAACATTTCCAGACCATTCTGAATAAGTTAATGTATTCACAGTACTGTGTGTGTGTGTGTGTGTGTTTTTTAACTGTAGTGCTGGGGTTTCGACACAGGGACTCACACATGCTAGGCAAGCACTCTGCCACTAAGCTAAAATCCTAGCTTTTAAAATTTTTTTGAGAGAAAGAGTTTTACTAAATTGCCCAGTCTAGACTCAAACTTATAATCTTCCTTTATGAGACTCTCAATTAGATGAGATTATAGGTGTGTTCCATCATATCGAGCTAGTGCCATGCTTGTGTGTGTATCTGCAGTGTGTTTGTTCATATGTGGCTAGAAGTGCATGTTCATGGGTCTGCCTGTGTGTGTGGAGGTCAGAAGTTGATATCAAGGTGTCTTCTACCATTGCTTTTCATTTTATCTTTTGAAACAGGGTCTCTCACTGAACCCAAAGCTAGTGAATAACCAGTGAGCACTGGGACTCTGCCTCCCTCTCACCTTCCCCAGAGCTAGAGTTACAGATGTACATGACATTCCCAGCTTTTATGTGGTTGCCGGAGATCACTACTCAAATCTTTATCATTGCAAAGTGGGTACTTTTACAGCTGAGCCTTTTGCTTAGTCCTGAACGCTGTATTTTTGATATTTCAATTTCTTTGTCTTCCTGTTTGGCCAGTTCCTCAGTACTAAAGGCACCCAAAGTGTGAATCCCCTCAGAATAGTCTTCTCTTTTCAAATCAATGTTTGGTGATAAACTCTTTAATTTTTCTTCTAGAACACATGGTCTGGAGTCTGAATAACCTTTCTGTAAAACTATAAATTAACTATCCAATTAGTCTTATTTTAGATGAGAACTTTCTTCCAGAATAAATATAATTTTGTTCTATTTCTTTAAATAGAATGGTAGTTGTAATTTCATTTTGAATAATATTTTAATGCCAACTCCGGAAGCTGTTTATTTTGTTGTTTCAGTATTTTGGGGGTTTGTGGGGTTTTTTTGAGACAGGGTTTCTCTGTGTAGCCCTGGCTGTACTGGAATTTTCTCTGTAGACCCAGCTGACCTCAAACTCAGAGATCCACTTGCCTCTGCCTCCTGAGTGCTGGTATTAAAGGTATTCTCTATCACTGCCTAGCTTTAAAAAAAAATAAAGCAGGCACTAAATATGGTTTTAAATGTGATTCCCCCAGATAGAAAGAGAGATACATTAAAAAGCTTCATGAGATATATTCATTAATTAAATGTTTATTGACTCCTAACTTAATTTTCAATTCAATTAGCTGACCTTGATAAGTGCTTGTAATAAAGTAGATATTATTTGATTAAGTCTTTGAGAAAAAAGTTTGAATAAATCAAAATTTACATTTCAGAAGGGGAAGGGACTAATAATAACTATATAGTACAGAATTTTGAAAGAAACTTGTCATCAAGGTAAGGGTAGATTTCTAGCTAGAAGGTTAGGGCTATTTGAGGACTTGTATAGCATGCTATATAGTTTGAAATTATAGTCTGCAATCCATAGAGAACCATTCAATGTAGATAATCAGGGGACTTTAATGTGGTTCATTCTACTACCAAGAAGATAGATTGGATGAGGTATATTGGATAAGGAACAAAATTAAGATGGAGGACTAGTAAAAAGCTTAGTGAAATACTTTGACAAGAAATGATACCAATTTTGAGTAATGCATTTGAATTGAAATTAAAAAGGAATTCTGTTAGATATAATTGGTGAAAAGAATATGAAAATCTTCATAGAGTATTTGCAGCATTTTGAATTCTTGAAGATAGATTTAGATAGAATTTGATTGCAGCTTATAGAACAATAGCATGAAGAGCTCCATAGACTCCAGCAAAACAGCCAAAAATGCTGAAAAATTAAGAACAGTCCAACCCTTTGAAGCCATTGGCAGTTTCCCAAAAGACATACAGTAAGCTGAGAAACACTCTAGGAAATGTAACTATTTAGAACAGTGAGATACTGTGGTATCTGTTCTCAATCCCTTTCCCATCCCAACCCAGGAAAATAGAAGCACTAACTGAGGTGGCTATAGCCAGAACACAAGGCCTCCTCTCTCCTAAGCTATAGTACAGTAGTTTTCAACTTGCCTAATGCTGTGACCCTTTAATACCCAACCATAAAATTATTTTTATTGCTACTTCATAACTGTAATTCTGCTACTATTATGAATTGTAATGTAAATATTTTTGGAGCTAGAGTTTTCCCAAAGGGGTCACAACTTACAGTTGCTCTAGTTTAGTTTAAGGTACCTAATTCTCCTTCAGAAAATAGGCTGGCATCATTTATCATTCTCCCAAGCTCTGTATTGCAGAAGCCCTAGTTCAGGCAAGTACAGCTTTGGGGTCCTCTATACCCCCAGACACTAGTGAAGTAGGATCTACCTTAGAAGAGCAGAGTAAGATACTAGGTCACCTACCTCTTGATCGGGTCAACCATCCTACACTGGAATATGCAAGCTGGGATGATCAGAAGCTACAACTCCTATCCAGAGCTTAGTATGGAAAACAGAAGTGCCATTGCAAAGGAAATGGACTGTTGTGCTTACCATCAGTGCTGGAGCACTGGCACAGAAATGCTCACGGAGGATAGAAACAAACTGTAAAAGCAAAGCCCTTTAGCTCTTCTTAAGAAAATTAACTTTTTTAAGAAAGTTTAGGAGACTTCAATGCAGATTTTGTTTCTTAGTAAGGAAGATGAAGGGCTAGACAGACAACTCAGCAGTTAAGAGTATTAGCTGCTCTTCCAGAGGATCTGACTCAATTCTTAGCACCTACGTGATGGCTCACACCCATCTGTAACTCCAATTCGAGGAGATTCTATGCCTTCTTCTGGGCTCCACAGGCACTACATGCATATTGTGCACCCATGCTGGCAAAACCCACACACATCAAAGTAAGTCTTCTGAAAAACATGTCTAAATAATTAAGATGAAGTAATTGTTCAGTAACAGCAAAAAACTAAAAGACAGATTAGTTAGAACTTTAACAAATCCAAAGAACACTAAGGAGTGCTTCTAGGTGTTAGAACGAGTATCATAGACTTGACTTAAAGATTGTACCAGAAAGGGCCTGAGTTTAATTGTTTAAAACAATGGAGCAGTTTATGTTTGGGGATTCTACAAAACAATAGAGTGGTCAGTTGAAGTCGGTGGGGGATTAGCTTTATACCAACAGAGGAAGACATTTACCAGATCTTGGAAAAAGATAGTTAACTAGCTCCTCCTCCCAATAGCAACATTGTCTTCTAAGTGTGACAATGCATGTTGCCAAGACTATATCTTCTGAGGATTACCAGATGCTACATGCCATGGGGAAATAGATTTTACTGAAATAGTTTAGTCAAATCCCTAAATAAACAAAAACAATCCCCAGAGAGGAGGGTATCAGGATCTATAAACACACTTTATAACAATACCCAGTTTTTAACCTAAAAATTTAGACATAAGGCAGCAAGAAAATAGGAGGCAGAGGCAGAAGGATTATGAATTAGAGGCTGCTTGGAATACATAGCAAGGCCCTGTCTGAGAAAGAAAGGGAGAAGAGGGAAATAGTAATTGGAAAGAGAGGGAACATGGAGGGGTGTAGGTGGTAGAGCACAACTGTAATCCCCACACTTGTAAGATGGAGACAAGAGGATTGGGAGTTCAAGGCTAGGCTCAACTGTACAGTGAGTTCGATATGATTATTAGGATATATGAGGATCTTTTCTCAAAAAGAAAAAGAGAAGAGAAGGAAGGAAGAAAAAATAGGAGGGAAAGTTCTCTTGGATATAATACCAAAAGCATAAACAGCTAAAGAAAAAGTATTAATTGGTATTTACAAAAATTAACATTTATGTTTCCAAGGACCCATTCAAGAAAGTAAAAGATAATCTATGTACAATATGATGTCCATTTGTGATCCTAGCACTTGGGAAGTGTATGTAGGAGGATCCAGAGTTGAGGGTCATCCTCAAATATTAGCAAATTCACTGATAACCCATGAGACCCCATTAAAATGCTGCTTGCTCTCTCTCTCTCATATGTATGTATGTATGTATGTATGTATGTATGTATGTATGTATTACGCATGTATGTATTTCTGTCGTGTGTGTGTAAAAGCAACCTATAGATATAAAATAAAGTATTTTCAAATCATATATAAACAATTTGTATCTAGTATAAAGAATTACCACAACTCGTTATTTAGAAAAATAACAACATAATAAAGTCAGATGTGGTGGGGTAGTACATGTTTCTAAACCTAGTAGTTGGAAGGTAAAAATATGGGGGTCTCATGTTTGAGGCTATATGAAGACCCTATCTCAAAACAAATGAGAAAGAGAAAAGAAAAAAACTAATAGCCTCCTTTAAAATGGCTGGAGTTGACTAGAAAGATGAATCAGTATTTAATAGCACTTGTTGCTCTTCCTGAGGACCTGAATTCAATTCTTAGCACCCATATGGTAGCTAACAACCATCTCTAACTTTAGTTTCAGCCAATCTGACACCTTCCTCTGGACCCTATGGATACAGCATACATATAGTACACAGACATAAATGCAGGCAAAGATACTCAACACATAAATAAAAGCTCAAAAAAATTTTAAAAGTGGCTAGAGGATTTGAATTGATTTTTTTAATAATATGTATAAATAAACACTAAGTATGTGAACAGATGCTGTGCATCATCAATCAGTAGAGAAATGTGGACCTAAATAACTATAAGAACCACTTCAACCACTCCAGAATAACAGTAATCAAAACAGATAAAAAGTGTTGCTGAAGATATGGAGAAATTGGAACCCTCATCCACTGCTCTGAGAAGTGTAAAATAGGGCAAAGGAGATGTCTCAGCAGATAAAAGTGCTTGATACTAAGCCTGAATGCATTCCCTAGACCCATATGGTAGATTTTGAGAAGAAACTTCCCTCAAATTGTCCTCTGACCTCCCTGTGTACTATGGCATGCACACACACAAATGTAATTGAAAAATTTTAATAAAAATTATACAACCACTTTGGAGATCAGTCTAGTAATGCTGCAGAAACTTAAATATAGAGTTGCCATATACTCTAGCAGTTTCTAGTTTCTCTCCTAAGTGGGTAGATCTTCAAGAAAAATGGCAACAGGTTCACACATAAAAGGTGTATACATGAATATTTATAGCAGCAGTATTTATGATAGCTAAAATGTAAAAACAACCCAATGTCTGTCACCTGATAATTACACAAGTAAGAGGTGATACATCAACACAATTGAATATTTTTTGCAATAAAGAAAGTACTGATGCATCTTACAACACAAAGGGACCTTCAAAATACTGTGGTCAACAAACACTGACATAAAGCCTGCAGATGATACACTTGCATTTATATGAATGTCTAGTGAGTAAAGAATTACTTTTTTGGTGATGAACATATCCCAAAATTGATTGTAGTGATAGATATATACTGTACACACAATAAAAGACTATTATACTATATACTTGGTATCAATGAGCTGTACGATAGACTATCTCAGTAAGAATGTAAACATACGGGGAAGAACAATATAAGCCAGTTATGCTGGACAGGTAGGAACAAGTCAATTGAAGTGAAGTTGATTTAAGCTGAGTCCACTAATTCACCTCCACTTCTGAGGCCCTGAAATGATAACTGACCAACTCTTTATCTTTTTTCCTTAGGATTGCATATTATCCACAGCCTAGATGAAGTCAATTTTATACAGAACCTTGTGTTTTACATTGAAGCTGCATATAAAACCGCTGTAAGTATTTATTTTAGAATGAACTTAAAGAATGGTTTTTGTTTTTAATATACTGAATAACCCATTTCTTCTTATAATGGGCTCCTTACAAAAGCACTTTCAGTTTCTTTACTAAGATCCACATTCCCCTGCTTGCCCTCTTACCAATGTGTTAGAGATGAAGAGGGTCCAGATGCTGTGCTTTCATTTTTTTCAAATTCCATATTCCATGGTGTGTACTTGGCAATCTAAGACTAAATTGTAGTCATTTTATTATATATTTTATATATAAATATATTATATATTTTAATTTAATATATTTAATCAGAGCATCTCTAGTCCAGGCTGGTCCTGAACTCACTACATGAAGGTGATATTAAACTTATGATTCTTCTGCCTCTACTGCCTGAGTGTGTTTGAGCTACTATGACCAGTTTTATGTGGTGCTAGGATTTGAGCCTTAGGCAAGGATTCTTCCAACTGATCTATCTATATCCCCAGACACTTATGGACTTATTTTAATTGAAATATTAAGAAGAAAGCATGATTACTGAGTGATGTTATAGGCCACTTGGCTGTATATAAAATTTATTTATGTGTTTATTGTTGGTATATTGATTTAGAATTTATTATACAAAAGTGTTTTCCTTTTAAAATACCATATGAAGTAGGTTCATATTAAGTCATCATCTATAATATTTTCCTGCATAAAATGTTGTGTTAGACACTTCAGAAATATGTTTTTCCTTTAGGCTAATATGAAATTTTTATTCTGTTCATAATCTCCTAAACCTCAAATAATCTAAATGTCCATCAATAGGTAAATGAGTAAACAAATTATAATATGTCCATGAAAGGTAATATTGTTCAACAATAGAAAAGAATGAACCCATACAAAAGCATAAATATACCTAAAAAGCATTATACTTAGTAGAAGTTTAATAGATATCAACTGAACTCAGCATAACAAGATGAAATAAGGCATAAGTCATATCAAGACTTGATGAGGCAACCCAGTAGGAGGAAATAGGTCCCAGAGCAGACAAAAGAGTCATAGACACCCTCAGCTGCCATTTTTAGGAGTCCAAGATAAACCCCAAGCTAAAGAACCACAGTATGTACGCAGATGGCCTGATGCAGACGATTTATTCAGGCTCCACGATTGCTGGTTCAGTCTCTGTGTGTACCTATGATCCCCTGGTTAGTTAATTGATTATGTGGGCTGTGTTCTTGTGGTATCCTTGATTCCTATGGCATAGTTGAACTTTTCTGTCCCATCAATCTGCTCTTCAGTAACCACAAAGAGGCTTAATATTAATTATAAATGCTCAGCCAATAGCTCAAGCTTGTTTCTAGCTAACTCATACATTTTAAATTAATATTATATTAATTATAATTAATATTATAATTTATATTATATTAATTATAATTTATATTATATTAATTATAATTAATATTATAATAATTATAGTATATTATATTAATATTTATATTAATCTACATACTTCCATGTGGCCTTCTCTTTTATCTTACACCTCCTTGTTGTTAGGCAAAACCTGCTCATTAATTTTCTAGACACCCAGACTCCCAAAATAATCACACAGAAATCTGTATTAATTAAAACACTGTTTGGCCCATCACTTAGGTGTATTGCTAGCTAGCTCTTATATCCTAAACTAACCCATCTCCATTAATCTGTGTATCACCATATGGCTATAGCTTATTGGGTAAAGTTCTGTCTGGCTTCTGTCTCCGGTGGGGCTACATGGCTTCTCTTCAACTCCACCTTATTTCTCCCAGCATTCAGGTTAGTTTTCCCACCTAGCTCTATTCTGTTAAGCCACTGGCCAAAACAACTTTATCCATTAACCAATAAAAGCATCACAGATACAGAAGGACTTTCCACACCATTTCCCCTTTTCTGCCACAGCTACGTGGCAATAAATAGATGAATAGAATGGGTTAATTTAAGATATAAGAGTTATCCAGAAATACACTTAAGCTATTGGGCAAACAGTATTGCACATAATATAATTTCTGTGTGATTGTTTTGGGAGTCTGGGCAGCTGGAAAACAAACAAGTGGCCTCCCCCAACAATACATTGGCACCAACGTGGCCAACTAAATCCACTTAAAAACCTAGCAGAGCTTGAAAAGGAATTCTAGACACAAAAAACCCCCAAGAGTTTAATGCAGCTTCTTGCGCAGTTTGCTGGTAGAAAGCAGAGACGTGGCTCCTTTAAGAGGTTTTCTAACTCAGTTTTAGCAGTAAAAGCTGCAAGATTTCTTTGAAAAATGGTGGCTTCCTGGTTCGCCAGTACAAACAGCTCTGACTCTGTTATTTAGACAGAAAAGGGGCAGTGATGTGGGAGGTGATGTATGCTGTCTGTGAATATGTCCCAGTCCCACCACTGGAAGCCTTGCCTGGTTACAGGCAATGGCTGGTTCAGGCCGCATACCCCCCATTACTAGAAGCCTTTGCTAGGGTCACCCTCATAGGTTCCAGGGAGTTTCAAGGGGATACAAATTGGAATTGAATAAGTTAAAGAATCAGTATTTGCAAATGATATTAGAGTATACATAAGCAATCCCAAAAATTCTACCAGGGAACTTATATAGC
Source organism: Microtus ochrogaster (assembly GCF_000317375.1). Lineage (NCBI taxonomy): Eukaryota > Metazoa > Chordata > Mammalia > Rodentia > Cricetidae > Microtus > Microtus ochrogaster. The sequence goes on from NC_022026.1 coordinate 21,206,027, forward strand.
TTACAAAGACCTTCAGCAAAATGGCTGGATATAAGATTAACTCAGAAAAAAATCAGTAGCCCTCCTACATACAAATGACAAAGAGGCAATGCTTATCTTTTTTAAATAAAATGTCTGTTCTCTTGGTTATTTGTAATGTTCTTTTTGTTTCCATTTTATTTCTTCTCCCATCTTTATTATTTTCTTCCATGATTTTTTATTATTCACGTCTATTGAATTTTGATTTTTTTTCTTGTACAAGACTTTGAGATTTCATCATTAACTTATTTATTTGGGATCTCTGATTATTTACTGAAAAGATTCATATAGCCATAAGCCATTGAGACTGTAGCATAAAGATTTATTGAAAGACGTAAATAGAGACTTCTAATTTGTTTCAAGCCACCCAGACTTGAATAATCACACAGAAACTATATTAATTACAATACTGCTTAGCCTGTTAGCTCAAGCTTTTTATTAACTAACTCTTACTTCTTAGCCCATTTCTATTAATCAATGTATCACACGAGGC
>NC_022026.1:21207522-21215817 GCF_000317375.1 Microtus ochrogaster
AGGCTGGTCTTGAACTCACAGAGATCCACCTGCCTCTGCCTCCCGAGTGCTGGGATTAAAGGCGTGCACCACCACCGCCCGGCTAAATCTTAAGTTCTTAAAACATTTTAAATGCCGTATTCTGTAGGTCTTTGAAGTATTGAAGATTATCTAACTGAAATATATCTCTGTATATCTAGAAAATCTAACTAACATGACTAAAAGTTTGATTATTAATCTGTATTTCTTATTTATACATTACAATTTAAAAAGAGCTGTACAAACACAATACCTTAAACAAGAACAGATATACATATACATAGTATGATAAATTTGTACTAATGCAAAGTATTCATCTTTATATCATATCTCCCCCGCCTTGTTAGAAAGAGATTAACTGTGACCATTTAACCACTTACAATCAACTCCCTTTAAATGACAACACACATTTGTAAGCAATCATTTTGAGAATTTGGGCATTGTTTTCTCCAAACTGCTTCCTGCTGTTTGTTGGGTGAAGTATTTTTAGGGTTCATGAAGACTTTTGGGGGGATCTTGTTCCATCAAACCACGATAGCCCAGAAGGAATCCACAGGTTCTCATCTTCTGTGGAAACAAAAGAGAACCTCTTTTCTAAATCAAAGAATCCTTAAACTCAAATTTTGAAGTAAAGATACTTGTAAAATATATATGGTGGTTTAGCTTAGCAGCCCGTACAATGAAATGTCTCTCTGTACTTAGCTCCTTCACAGTCAGAAAATTCAAAGAAAGCACAATAATATACATAATCCAGACTCTTTGTGTAATTTCCATCTTTACATGCCTTTTTTTTACTCTATTACTTTTAATTGTTAATTTATTAATCTCTGGCTGTCTATACTCATATTACTTCTACTGTTTTATAACTGTCTATATTCTTTTTCCTCCCTCTCAAGTCTATGTACATTTTTAAACACACTGTGTCTCATTTAGAGGTCTGTCCAATTGTGTATCTGAAATCCTTTTCTGACAAAAAGCACCTTTTTTTAAAATACTAAGCAGGCATGGCTAAGACCAACTCCATGGCTCTGTCTGTTGGCTCCACCCCATCCATCACGGTGGAGGTATGTTCACTGCCTACTCTGCTAACCATGCTCACTGCCCCAACTCCAGAAAAGACATCAGGTATTTAAGTAATTTGTAACACACTGCTCACAAACCCCATTTAAGTTCTCCATAGCAGGAACTCTCAAAAGAGCCAGAGCCATGTGTTCCATGTGCTGTCAGCAAAAACCATTCAGTTTTTGCTGCTAATGTATCAGGAAGCCTTTTCTTAAAGGAGCCACACCTCTGCTTGTAGCCAGCCTATCTAAAAAAATGCAGCTACCACTAAGCTCCAATTGACTCCTGTTTTATTGGGTCTAAAAGCCTTTCTTAAACTTTCTTAGGTATTATGTGGAACTTTTTGCCCCACATTGGTGCCATTTGTAAGTGGAGATGACTTGTTTATTCCAGCTGCCCAGACCCAAATAATCACACAGAAACTATATTAATTACAGTCCTGTTTAGCCTATTAGCTTAGGCTATCTTATTAACTAACTCTTACATCTTAAATTAACCCATTTCTATTAATCAATATATCACCACGAGGCTTTGGCCTACCGGTAAGTTTCCAGTGTCTGTCTCCTTCAGCAGCTACATGGCATCTCCTTGACTCCACCTAGTTTCTCTATATATCTCTGTTCAGATTTCCTTTCTAGCTTTATTCTGCTCTGCCATAGGCTGAAGCAGCTTCTTTTTTAACTAATGTTGAAGGAGCTGCGGGCTGTGTTCCTGCTGCCCAGCTCCCAGCCACCTGGCTAGTTTATGCCCTGAAATAACAACACACAAATTGTATTCATTTAAACACCGCTTGGCCCATTAGTTCTAGCCTCAACAGATTGATATATGACACTCCCACATCAAACTAATGGTAATAAAACATATTCCCAGCATACAGAGGGGAATCCCACATCAGAAAGATGTGTATTAATTCCTGTCTTTTTGTACTTTCCTAATGTTTATTTGCTTATTCACTCTTCTAGTATATAATCTTTCCTGAGGCCTCATGGTTGTAATCTTTTTCTTCAGTGTATGGGATTCCTTAAGACTTCTGTAATGTTGTTTTAGCAGTTGTAAATTACTTTGTGTTTATCATGGAAAGTTTTTCTTTATCGTGTAAGTTTAACTTGTGCTGGATATAATACAGATTAGTGATTATTGTCTTTTAGAACTTGAAATGTGTCATTCCATGACTTTTGCAATTTCTGTCGTAAAATCTATTATTCTAATGGGTTTGTCTTTATATGTGCTTTGGTACTTTACTCTTAGAGCTTTCAGTATTCTTTCTTTGTTCTGTATACTTAATATTTTAACTATAATTATAATACAGAAAGTTTTCTTTTCTGGTCTTGTCTGTTTGGCATTCTAAATGCCTCCTGTATCTACATGATCATCTCTTTCTCTAAACTTGGCACATTTTTTTGGCTTGATGTATTTAATACATTTTTGGTTCTTTTTTGAAACAGGGTATCGCTATGTAGCCCTGACTGTCCTGTAACTCATTTTATAGATTAGACTGACATCAGGCTCAGAGGTCTGCTTACCTTTGCCTCCTGAGTGCTGGGATTAAGAGTGTGTACATTTTTGATGATGAGATTGAAGCCAAACACTACAGAAGTGCTCAGTAAGGAATAGGAAATGTCAAAAGTACACAAGACACATATAAATAAAAGGCCTAGGAACCTACCTGAACAATTTAAAATGTAAGCAACAAAATAGTGATAGTAGTCCGTTATAAACCAGCAAAAGCCTAAATATCCATAGAGATATACTAATATTAATAACTGAATAAAGGGCTGGAAAGAGACAAAGTGCTTGCTATACAAGCCTGATAACTTGTGTTCAATCCCTGTAACACATCTAAAGGTAGAAGAAGAAAACCAATTCCAGAGAGCTGTTCTCTTACTGCCACACATGTGCTGTAAAATGAATGCACACACATGTGCACATACACCAATAAATAAACAAATGAAAAAAAGCAAGGAATAATGAACTGTTTTCTTTGGAGAAGGATTACAATTGATGACCATAAAAGTAATAAGGAAAATAAATCAAAGTTATCATCAAAACAGCACAGCATCATTTCTAGAAGCATTTAGGGGATGCTGAAGAAGTCAGTGGTCATTTAAGGAGAAGCAGGCTATTTGCATGATCTTTAACTTGTTTTTTTCTGAGACAGGGTCTCATCTTAGGATTGCAACCATTAACAATCCCACCTGGAGATAGTTGTATAGTCTTGTTACTACTAGGCTACTAGGCCAACCAGTTTATAATTAATGTAGACCTCTGTGTATTTATTTGGGACTAAATGAATGTTGGATCTGGTGGGACAGAAACCCCAGTCAACACCCAACTTCTCAGAGACCCCAATTTAAGTCACCGTGAATTCCTTAATAGCCAATGTTGAGGTGTGTGTGTTTGTGTAAAATTTGCTCCTATTGATGGTTTTTTATTTAAGGATTATATATCTAGTAAATGTTTAGTGGTTTTGATTTTCAAGTTATATCTTGATTATTTTATGCCAGGACTTTGGGATATGGGAACGTGGAGACAAGACCAACCAAGGCATCTCAGAATTGAATGCGAGTTCAGTTGGAATGGCCAAGGTACATTATATTTCTTATTTTTACCAAGTTTAGTCAGTGGAGTCTGGTTTACCTTTGTCACAGATAAAACTTTAGTGTACATGCAGACCTATCACACTAGTCTTTAAACCGCAGACAAAATTCAAATTCCTCCACGAAACTATGAATAAATAGTATCAAAAGCTTTTTGTGAGTTCCAGATTTGATACCATATGGCTTTTGTGGCACGTCTCTGTTTATATATCCTACAAGGACAACAAATTTAAAACGATATTCACTATCTTTGCCATTGAATAAACTAAGAGAAGCTCTTTGTCCCTGCATAGTCCAGTCCACCGAGCTTGGTATCAGATAGCAAACTCTGAACCCTCCATCCCCTTTTACTCTCCTCTGTCTCCCATGTCACTATCACCTTCCCACTTGGCTGTGTCTTTTCATTCTACTAGCTCTTATTTTCTCTAGCACCAGTAAGGATTTATAAAATAGGATAACAGGAGTAAGTTCAGACATTATTATGATAAATGTGCATTGCTCAATCACTCCTACTAAATGTTTAGGAAAGATGTGGATTGATATTTAAAAAGAAGTAAATATAATATATGCTGTGTTATTTCATAATGATACTGAAAGTTTAAAACTAAGTTAGGCAAAGTAAAGTCTAAAAACCAAAAGAAATGACATATAATTCAAAGCAAAAACTATTACATGGAATAAAGAGAACAAATGGGTCATAATAGACTTGTGACACAAATATAATGAATAAAATGAGGTCTGAAATATATTTCAATTTAAAAAGAACAAATATATTAGAAATACAGGACAAACAGAAACAATTATATAAATAATTTAACAGCAAACAAAAAATTGTGAGACAGCAAACCCAAAATAAGGTCCTAGTAAGTTCTAGGCAAGTGTTCTGCTGAGTTCCATCTGTTGCTCCTTCCTTTCTATTTTGAAATCATTTTAAAGTAAAGTTTCAAGAATATCATGGAAAAAAATCTATGTATCATTCATGTAAGGTTTACTAATATTTGTTTATCTTCCCCTCTTCCTGGTTATACACACATACATATGTACACTTAAATGCCCACACAGGTACACACACTTTTCTGAGCTAATTGAAAATGCACAAACTACAGGCACAGTGAACTACTGCTACTCAACACTTCATTGTGAACTTTCTCATACTCTTGTAACCATGGTTTGACCAAAATCAAGAACTAAGTGACTATACCTAACACAGAACATATTCAGGTTTTAAAATTATCCCAGTGTCATTTATAATTTAAAAATCCTTGCAACACAGTATCCAGACCAGGCTAACAAGTCACATTTTGTTGTAACAGTTTTTAGCTCCACCAGTCTAGCACAATACTTAATAGTCTTGACTTTGCTGACCCTGCAGTTTTGAAAAATACAGACTAGTTTTTGTTTGGTTGATTGGCTTAGTTTGGTCTTAGGGTTGGAGTCTTTTGCCTATACACTCTACTATTGGTGTGTACTACCACCTCTAATACTTCACTTTTTGTTTGTTTGCCGTAATATCTCATAGACCAGGATGGCCATAAAGTCAGTATACTGCTAGAGGCAATCTTGAACTGATCCTTCTGCCTTTGCCTTCCAAGAATTACATGTGTGCAACCCCACTCCATGCTTCCCACATAGCTCCATGCCCCTTGACTCTTTGCTACCCAACTCTAAACTGGTTATTCTATGTATTCCAAACCAATACTTTTATTTTGTGTGGTACTTCTTCATGATTCGGGTTATGTGTTTTTAAGAAGACCACCACAAAGGCACTGCTATCCATCATCTGTCATCAGAAAATGCATGATATAAATTTGTCCCGTTACCATTGATTCTGTCTTTGATCACTAAGGTAGTAGCTTAATCTACTGTAGTTTTGCTATTCTTTTCCATTCTGTTAATGAGTTTTTGGTGCTTGCTCAACTTCTACTTATCCTTAGGTCTCTCAGTTTAGGTGTTATTTTTCCAGGGAAATCACCCAGAAATACTTCGTGCTCCCAAGACAAGTTCAGGCTGGCCTCATAATTGAGGAAATACAGATAACCAATAAATACTTGAGATAATATCTAACCTTATTGGAAGTTTAAAGCAAGTGAATGCAGAAACATACCTTTAAAATCAAAGTAGAAAATTAAGATATTTTGTATTAAGAAGAGTACTGTCATGTACTGCTAGTATAATTTATATTGGTCAATTATATATATGCATGTATATGTATATATATTTAACATTGCATCTCAAAACTTTCCATACCCTTTGGCATAGTGATTCTACTTCAAGAAATTAATGCTTAAATATTTCAAAATGAAAACAAATAATTATTTGTTAGATGAACAACAAGCCTGCTATTCTGTGTGCTAGATATTGTTAGAAATACCAACCATGACCTCGAAATATTTGCAATTTGGCAAGAGATATTTATCAAAGGGCTATTTCTACAATAACAAAATGGAAGATAGCTTAGGTTTACAGCAATTAGTAAATAATCAAATTTATTTTATTACAATCATATGAGACAATATTATACCAAAATAGTTTCTATAACAAAGAAAAACTTATATTCTATATTAATTATAAAAAGATACAGCTAAGATCAGTGGTACATGCTAATAATCCTATTAGTTCAAATGCAGAGGCAGGAGAATCAGAGTTCAAGGTCAGCCTGGACTTTATGTGTATCTGAGACAAGCCTTGGCTACATGAGACTATGTCTCAAAAATATCAAAAAAGTTAAAAATTTTTTCAAGCAAGAAAAAAACGTTTTAAAAGCAAGATACCAAAGGAGAAAACTAATAGAAAACATCAATAACGTTAACAGTAGGCTAATGGATAGCTCCATGGGTAAAGTGCTTGCCATGCAAGCTTAGCCACCTGAGTTTAATATCAGAACCCATGTAAAAGTAAAGACAACTCATTCTACAAGTCATTTTCTGTCCCATGCACCATGGCACACATAAACCTGAACTCACACATACACATCATACACACATATATGCTCATATAGTATTATTAAAAGAAATATTAATAGGCTGATGAGTTGGCTTAGCAGGTAGAGGTGCTTGCCACCAGTCCTGATGACCTAAGTTCAATTCCCAGAACCCACATGGTAAGAATAAGGAATTCTATGAGCATGCCTCACCAGTGTACACAAAATAAATGTTCTTTCAAAAATTAAAGTATGTTTTACTTTTGTCATCAGAAACACATATAGAAAAGAAAGAAATTAATAATTTCTAAAAATTCTCTTGAGACTGTAATCAGAGACAGCTTTTGTTTTCCAGCCACCCAGACCCAAATAATCACACAGAAACTATATTAATTACAACAAAGTTTGGTCAATGGTTCAGGCATATTCCTAGCTAGCTTTTACATCTTAAATTGACCCATTTCTGTTAATCTATGTGTTGCCATTAGGCTGTGGCTTACCAGTAAGGTTCCAGCATCTTTCTCCTTCAGCAGCTACATGGCATCTGCCTGACTCTGCCTTCTTTCTCCCTGCATTCAGTTTAGTTTTTCTGCCTAGCTTTATTCTGCCCTGCCATAGGCCAAAGCAGCTTCTTTATTAACCAGTGGTAATAAGACATATTCATAGCATAGAGGGAAATCCCACATCATGAGACAGAATCTCACAATATAATTCAGGACAGCCTCAGATTTCCAGTCCTTCTGTCTCAGATATGCACATGCCCCCACACTTGGCAATTTTCTTAAAGCGTGATTTTACTTATATTTAAAACTAAAAAATCAACCTCTCAAAGTAGAGCCTAGTGATGATGACTAGGATAAAGGGAAGGGGAAGAATTTAAATGATCAAGGGGTTCAAAGATTTAGGTAGACATGAGGAATAACTTTGCAGATCTGTTACTATGGAGAATCACTACAATCTATGAAAACACAGTGTATATTTTTAAAAAAAAACATGAAAACTTTTCCTTTGCATTACCAACTAATAGCATTTGTTTAAAAGGTAAATATAGTATCTTTTTAGGACATTTGCCTCTCTATGGAAACTCAGCTATGAGTCAGTGCCTAATAATTCATGTATTACCTTGTAGCCATACAACTTTTAACATGTACTCATTTGTTTCTCAATTTTTTGACAGGGTCTGACTATGTCAATGTTTAGCATTTTTGTTGTTTTTTGTTCTTATTTTTGAGACAGTTTCTCTGTGTAACAGTCCTGACTTTCTGGAACTCACTCTGTAGACCAGACTGGCCTTGAACTCACAGAGATCTGCCTGCCTCTGCTTCTCAAGTACTGGAACTAAAGGCATGTGCCACCACTGCTTGGCTGTTTAGCATTTCTTATGTGCTAGTATCTTAGTTGGAGCTTCCCTGCTGAAATAATGATTCCCTATAAATCCATAGACTATGTTCAAATTACTCTTTTAAAGCACACTACTTGACTGGATAGTGATGCGAACTCAATTTTAATTTTCCCTTGGGCAGTATGTGAGACAAAGTAAAATTCATAAGCTCCTAGGAATAAATAATGTTATTTTATTTTCTGTTCCATTAAATATAATCAAAGGCAACATCATGTAACATTGATAAGATACTAAGAAGAAAATATATGTATCATTCTTTTTTTGTTGTTGTTTTTTTTTTTTTTTTTTTTTTTTTT
>NC_022026.1:21216048-21232001 GCF_000317375.1 Microtus ochrogaster
TATTTTTTTGTTTTTTTTTTTTTTTTTGGTTTATATGTATCATTCTTGATTTTTCTTTTCTTTTGGTTCTGGGGTTTGAACCCTGGGCATTACACATACTAAATATGTGTTCTGCTACTAACGTTGCCCTTTCTTCCATTGCTTCTTACAGGCAGCCCTGGAAGCACTAGATGAATTAGACTTGTTTGGTGTGAAAGGTGGGCCACAATCAGTTATCCATGTCCTGGCTGATGAAGTACAACACTGCCAGGTAAGGAAATAATGGACCATGGAATTGCAAATTTTATTCTTGCCCAGATTCAGACTTAGCACAGGCTTTAGCTTAAAGAGAGCAGTTCATCACGTTATTACCGTGTGATCAGAAACATCTTTATCAACCATTCTATACTAAGATAAACCTGATACTAGCATGAGCTATAAGATAGATAATGTTTGTCTTAGTCAATGTGCTGTTCCTGTGAAGAAACACCATAACTACAACAGCTCATAAAAAAGCATTTAATTGGGGCTTGCTTAAAGTTTCAAAAGCTTTAGTCTATTATTAACATGGTGGGAAGCGTGGCATCATGCAGGCAGACATGGTGCTGGAAAAGTAGCAGAGAGTTCTTTATCTGGATCTGTAGGCAAGAGGGAGAGAGAGATACAGGGACTGATTTGGGCTTCTGAAACCCCAAAATCTGCCTCTAATGACACACTTCCTTCAATGGGGCCATACCTCTTAATTCTTTGTAGTAGTACTACTCCCTGCTGACCAAGCATTCAAATATATAAGCCTGTGGGAGCCATTCCTATTCAAACCACCACATTCCACTCCCTGACTACCATCGGCTTGTAGCCATAAGATAATTCAACATTGTGTTCAGTCCATCTTTGAACATCTCCATAGTCTATAATAGTCACAACACTGTTTAAAAGGCCTAAGTCCAAAATCCCTTCTGAGACTCCTGGCAATCTCTGAATTGTAAAAGCAAAATTAAAAAAAAAAAACAGATCGCATGCTTCCAACATACAGTGGCACAGAATATACATTATATTCCTAAAGGGAGAAAGGGAATGCAATGAGGAAATACTGGATTAAAGCAAGACCAAAAACCAGCTGGGCAAACTCCAAGCTACATCTCCATGTCTGATGTCAAAATGTTCTTCTGATCTCCAACTCCTTCCAGCTTTGTTGACTGTAACACACTTCTCTCTCTTGGACTGGCTCCACTCACTGTTAGCAATTCTCTTTGGCAGGTTTCCCAAAGCTCTGGGATCTCCAACACAATCAAGTCTTCACCTTCACCACTTCATGCAATGGCCTCTCTGGGCCTCCATTCAGGGACACCCCTAAACATGTCTGGCCTCCGTGGCTTTCCTTAGCAGTGAAGAGAAATTCCACAACCCCTTTCTTGTATCCCTGGCTCTTAAGCCAGAACCATATAACTGAAGCTGCCAAGTTCTGCTGTTTGCTGGGGCTGGGACATCTCGTTCAAGTATATCTGCATGAACTTTCTGTTTTCTGTGGTTTTCTTCACTGCTTAAAAATTTTCTTTAGTTCCTTTTCACAAGTTGGAATCAGCTGGGTGGGATCTTGCCATGAGGTCACCACTCTCTTTATTCTATTTAGCATCGGGCTTTTCTTTTAGTTTTTTATCTCCCTTAACACTGAACTTAGTGACATTACACTTCCTGGTGCCCCCCCTTTTCCCCAAACTGTACATTATGTATTTTTCTTTGCTCAGCTTGCTGATTTTCATTATAGACGTGCATAAGAGTGAACACTAATAACCATGAAACAGAATCTATACTAGGCTGTTTTGAAATCTCCTCTGCCAATGCCATTAAACCAGAATTCTTCAATTTATCCTCAGGCAAACTTTTGACAAGGGCATAAAGCAGTCACATTCTTTGCCAAAAATATCACAAGAACAGTCTCTAGGCCACTTGCTAATATTTCTCTCCTCTGAAACCTCTTGAGCCAGGCTGTCATAATCTACATTGCTCTCAGCACCAATATCTTCCACATTCCTAATGGTATTGCCCATTAAACCCATTTTAAAGCATTCAGCTGCTTTACTAATCTAAAGTCCCAAAGCCTACACATTCCACCAACAATATGATCAGGCCTGTCACAGTAATACCTCAGTCCCTGGTACCAACTTCTGTCTTAATCTGTGTTCTATTGCTGTGAAGAGATCACAGCATGACCACAACAACTCTTATAAATGAAAGCATTTAATTGGGGTGGCTGACTTACAGTTTCAGAGGTTTAGTCCATTATCAGCATTGCAGGAAGCATGGGAACACACAGGCAGATACGGTGCTGGAGGAGCTGAGTGTTCTACATCTGGATCCACATGCAGCAGAAAGAAAAGGACACTGAGACTGGCTTGGACATCTGAAACTTCAAACCACCACAGCGGTCTTTTTGTCTCAGTTATAATTATAAAATGAACCCACCATAGTATAACCAGTTATCTATTGCTATTATATCAAGGGCCTGTGGTTTCATTTTCCAAGAATCATTTTTTGTAAGCGTAAGAAGGAAACAAGATATGACCTAAGTGTTCTGGAGGGTGGATCCGAAACATTGTCCCTTGTTGTTTTCTGCTTAGATTTTTGGACATTAGACTATTAGTCTGGTAAAAGTTCACCCTTAGTTCTGTTTATGATTGTCACCTGTATCAAAAGTTTCTTTTCTCTGGTATGTGAAATTTCTCCTTTTCTTCAGCCCTGATTGTATCCTATAAGGTATGCTAGTGAACATAAGTTCAGCCTCTAATTTTGAAAACATTTTCTGTGGATAAAATATGTCATGGAAGAAGAAAAGGGTCATTTGTAGATAGGAAAAAGATTAGCAGGAGTAAAATGGGGGTATGGAAATATGGGTGAAAAAATAGCTAAGTGCAATGATATTTCTAAAATATAAAGAAACCCATTATTTTTCACACTTGCTGAAAATTAACTTGAAAATATCTTAGAGGCATAATTGATCCTTCCCCTACTCTTCCCAGAAGCTGTAGTTTGTCTTAGTTTTATTATTTAAAATTTATTTATTATTTTGCGTGTATGGGGGTTTGGTCTGAGTATATATTTCCACCATATTCATGCCTTGTGCCCATGCAGGGTCAAAAAGGGTGTTGGAGTTATAGATGGTTGTGAGCTGCCCAGTCCTCTGGAAGAACAACCAGTGTTCTTCACCACTAATTCATCTTTCTAACCTCAGCTTTATTTTTATCTAGAGCCTAAGGAACCAACAGGGTTGTGTGTGTCCCACAGATGCTTTCCAATCACAATGGGGAAGCATTGAGAGCAGGACAAAGAAAAGGGATTCCATACCAAGCAAGCTACTTTTAGGATCTCACTTTTTAATAAAATTTGGGTTTTATTCAGAAAGCTTTTGTTCCACATAAATCTTTTTGAACCAAAGCTCCTGGTCTCACCTCTTAACAAAAGTATCTAATAATAAACCATATTTTGCTACCTTTCTCTTAGTCAATCCTAAATTCACTGCTGCCCCGGGCTTCAACATCCAAAGAAGTTGATGCCAGTCTGCTGTCAGTGATCTCTTTCCCAGCCTTTGCTGTAGAGGACAGCCATTTGGTAGAGCTCACCAAACAGGAGATCATCACCAAGCTTCAGGTATGTACACATGTGCCTTTCTTCTCTTTAGAGCTAGGAGTTTAAAGGAAGATTAGTGCTTTTAGGCCTTTGAGTATAACATATGCCAGGAATTTCAAGAAACCTTTAAGTTATGCTCTTGTCAGTAGTTTCTCTACAAAGCTTTCAAAAGCAGTCATTACTGTTGGGAATGGGACATACACTTTGGAGAACAGTTGGCATACTCTTATGAACTTTAATATATATGCACATATGTAATGTGTGATCCCACAAACATCCTTACTGGTGTGGGAGAATTGTCTGTATTCTGTCAATCATGTTTTAAATAAACGCTTATTGGCCAGGCAGGAAATATAGGCGGGAAAACCAGACAGGAAGTAGAAATAATGTAATGAGAACAGGAGAATTCTGGGAAGGAGGAAGTTGATTCCTCCCACTCCTGCCCAGACCTCCGAAGCAGCAGGATGTGATCGGCCCCACTGAAAAAAGGTACTGAGCCACATGGCTAACATAGATCAGAAAAATGGGTTAATCAAGATGTGAGAGTTAGCCAGTGAGAGGCTAGAGGTAATGGGATGATCAGCTTATAATTTATGGAGACCTATGTGTGATTTTCTTTGGGGATAAACAGTTGTGGGGTACTGGGCGGGACAGAAAACACAAACCACAAGCCGGGTCCCCTTCATGTTACACCTTACTCCTCAGTATCTCCCCTAAAATTGATAGTGTACACTCACACGAAAACTCACAAATGTCTGTAGCAGCTTCAGCCATAATTGCAAGAACCTGGAAACCACCTTCAACTGAGAAACAAATTATACTCTATCCCTATTGAATACTACTCAATAGTAAAAAGAACAAGTTAATAATCTCTGAGATAGTATGATTCTTTTTTTCACACTAAATCCTGACCACAGCCTCCCCTATCTACCTACTCTACCTCCCCTCTCCCCAGACTCATTACCCCCCAAAGTGGATCAGGAATCCTTGATAAGTGGTTGATTTGAGGATCACATTAGGGAAGATACAAAAGATCTGAAGCATCTTAAGGCTTCAGAAAGTAAAGAACTCAAAAAGGGTTGGGAATGGCTGATCATGGTGGTATGCACCTTTAATCCAGTTCCTGGGAGGCAGAAGCTGGTAATCCTCTGTGAGTTCACTAGCCTGGTCTACAGAGTGAGTTCCTGGACAGCCAAGGTTTACGTAGAGAGACTCTGTCTCAGACCCCCCCAAAAGAAGACTGTTAATGTCAAATTTCTTCTTGCAATAGATGGTAATTAACACAGAAACCCACAAGTGGACAATGTGCAAAGAGTAAGAAGCCTTTGGAACACTCAGCCCTAAATGGGTTGTCTTCATCTAAAACCCTTGCCTCAAGGCTCAGGAATCTATGTGGAAGAGGAGTCAAAAAGAGTTTAGGAGACAGAGCTGGTGAATGACTCAAAGGAAACAAACAGTGCCATCCAGACATGATAGGACTGATACCATGTTAACTCAGAGACTGTGACAGTACTCACAAGATCTACTCGGGTTCAAACCAGACAAAATCTTAGTATGGAGAAGGGGAAATGAACACAAAATCCCATCCTTAACCAAGAAGTTATTTGCAATTGATGTCTGCCAGGAAGAGAAAATCAGTTTTCTCTAATGGAGTGTCAGTGAGTGTTACCAATCACACTCCAGGGTAGGTTCCATGTCCAAGACAACACAGATTGGATGCTATGTTCTTTATTTTGGTACTTTTGTTTGTTTGCTTGTTTGTTTGTTTTTTGGTTTTTTGAGACAGGGTTTCACTGTAGTTTTAGAGCCTGGCCTGGAACCAGCTCTTGTTGACCAGGCTGGTCTTGAACTCCCAGAGATCCTCCTGCCTCTGACTCCTGAGAGCTGGAATTAAAGGCATGCGCCACCACCGCCTGGCCTATTTTGGTACTTTTAATCTTCCTGCTTTTCTTTAGTTTAATTTTCTTTTTGTTTGTTTTTCTTTCTTAGAGAAACAGAGAGCATGAAAGTTGGGTGGGTAGTGAGGAGATGGGAAGGATCTGGGAGGAGTTGGGGGACAGGAGAGAAAATGATCCAAATACTGAGTATTGGGTCCTTATGATTACACAGGAAATACTTTACCCACTGAACCATCACCTGAGTCCTGTGGTGTGGGATTTTGAACTGAATCCTGGAATAGAATAAAAAAGGACAGTGATTGAAAACTCAGTGAAATCTAAATAGGTTTTATAATTCAATTAATATTAGCATATCAAAGTTAATTTTTAGTTCTAATGTATGTTCCTGTAGTGACCTTAGTTAATATAAGGAGATGAGATTTGATGGGCATAGTGAGAGTATGTAGTGTTTGTAACTTTTATAAGTCTAAGATAATTTCAAAAAATTGAAAATATATTTAAAAAATAAACTATGGTCTCTTGGGAGCTGTGTGTACTGTGGGAAGAAATGCACAGATTGGTAATTAGCTTGTTGTAGGCTTGGCCTAAGGTGGACAGTCGTGGAGAAGATACTGCTAGGCATGCTGTTTTGGGGAAGAACCTGTAACATACTTCTTGCTTGAAAGGGCATTGCTGCTACTGCTGAGCTGATTTTGAGTTCTGTGTCTGTGGTGGTGAGAGATTGGTATATGGAGATGTTTGCGGATGTGCTTCTGCTTGTGGAGTCATACAGATATATAAACTTCAGGGCCTTTTTCTCTGTGTCCCCAGGGTCGTTATGGTTGCTGTCGTTTTCTACGAGATGGATATAAAACTCCTAAAGAGGTGGGTTTCTGGGGCTAGAGAGGTGGCTCGGCTTTTAAGAGCACTAGCTGCCCTTACAGAGGTCAAAAGTTCAATTCCTAGTACCTACATGGTGGTTCACAACCATCTACAATGAGATCTGGTGCCCTCTTCTGGTGGCAAGTGTACATGCAGGAAGAACTCTATACATAATAAATAAGCCTTTAAAAAGAGGTAGGTTTCCTTTCACCACAGGGAAATTGGGCAGAATTGTCCCTTTTCTTTGTAGCCTCATTCAGAGATAAGTTACCTTGCTGATAGAATTTTTGCAGATCATTAAAGGGAATAATAAGTGATGTTTGTTGTATTTATTGGACTTTGCTGCCAAGTTTTGACATTGGTAGTAAATAAATTAATAATAATATGTTCAAAAGTAAATAAAATAAAGGCTGTTTTTCCTTTCTTTTAGTTGATTAGTTTAAGGAAAGAACTACCAATAGATGCTAAAATCTATGGACAGTTTTAAATACAAATAGCATTTACATAATATCCAAATATGCCCCCCAAAATATTTAATCAATCCAAAGGAAAGGCACTTTCCATCAGTACATCTTTTTGTCTGCCTGTCATAGTCCCTTTTCTGTTGCCTGGGACAGAGTACCGCAGACTGAGTTGTAAAATGGGTGCACTTGGGCTCACAGTTCCGTAGGCTCAGAATCAAGAGGTCCACATCTGCTGACAAGAGTCCCAGGGTGTGATCCAGGGAGTACTGGTGTGCCCCAATCCCTTCTGGTCTCTTTCCTTTTGAAAAAGCCAGAAGTTCAGTCTCCACCCTAATTGCTTTATTGAATCCTGATCTGTCCTGCAGGCTCCACCTCTAAGTTCTGTAGTTTATTCCATTTCTCCCCACTAGTACTTCACAATATGGATGAAATTTCAGCCCATCAAGCCTTAAGGACACCAAGCCTAAACTGTTCCAAGATTAGTAGTTTGTATTTGGTTAGTTATAAACAGAACTTGTTTGTGAAAATGTAACTTCCTTTAGTTCTACTAGTCAAAAGTTCTCCTTGAAAAAAAAAGTATGGCTTGGGCCAGCTTTTCAAGAACTATTATGAGTGCTTGTGTAGCATGTTCAATGCCCTGCGTTCCAGTCCCAGCACCACACAAAAGAGAGGAACTATGTTCTTTTTAAATTAAGTGTAAAATCTTGTCTACTTCCTCACTTCTACTTTTTTCTTCAGCCCGGAGTTTGACTTTTGCCCTTTTCTTGAAGTTTTACCCATTTGGATTTCCACAGTACTACACTTTCATGGTTCTTGGCTCTCTGTCTTTGGATCCCCTCATTCTGAAGACTTGCCAGGATTCTCTTCTTGTACAGGCCATTCATTCTTTCCCACAAAGGCCATCTGTGCCTAGTGTTGCCTCTTTCAGGTTGATTACAAAGCAGTCCTACACTGATGGTTAGTTAATATTGTCAGCTTGACAGGATCAAGGAGGCGAGCCTTTGTTTATACCTGTGAGGGTATTAGTAGGTTAATTAAAGTTGGAAGATCTACCCTAAAAGTGAGTGGCAGTATTTCCTGGGTTTAAGGCCTGGGCTGCATGGAAAGGAAAAGCTAGCTGCATTCCAGCATTTATTGTACTCTTCCTGACTGTAGAAGCAGTTGTGATCAGCTGCTGAAGCTTCTGCCACCTTCTCTGTCCTTCATGATGAATTGTACCCTTGAACTGTGAGCCAAAGTGAACTCTTGCTTCACTTGAGTTGATTTTGTCAGATTAGTTTATCATGGAACAAGAAAAGTAACACACATTTTTGTATATCTCTTGTGATTCCTTATTATTTCAAGACTAGTCATTGGACGTTTTCATAGAGCACTTGTTTCCCTGATACCATCTTCAAAACAAATCGTCTAGTAAAACTCCTACTACAATACCTCTAAACTAAGGATATAAATCCAATCTCTGAGCGACAGGACAGACTTTATTCTATTTTTGTCTAGGATCCAAATCGTCTGTACTATGAACCAGCTGAGCTGAAGTTATTTGAAAACATTGAGTGCGAATGGCCATTGTTCTGGACATACTTTATCCTTGATGGGGTCTTCAGTGGGAACGCAGAACAGGTAATGAGCTAGGAGAAGAGCTCTGAGCAAGCTGCTCTTGTTGTATCTTCTTCTTTCAGTTAATGGCTCTATCTGTATTGACTGCCCAAATTGGAGTCTTCTGACTACCAAATAGACAGAGTTGTCTGTCTCCTAGAGACTTGTAGCTGATAATAGTGAATTAGGAATTGAGGAACACTGTGGTTGGAATGTAAAATGAAATTTTAAAAAGTAAATTTAAAAAATTAAAAAAGAAAAGTTACTATATAAAAAAAAGAGTTGGGAAATTCTAACTGGGCAATGGTGAGACATGCCTTTAATCCCAGCACTCAGGAGGCAGAAGCAGGTGGATCTCTGTTGATTCTGAAGCCAGCCTGATCTACAAAATGAGTTCCAGGACAGCCATTGATGTTACACAGAGAAACCCTGTCTGGAAACACCAAAAGCAAAACATAACAACTACAAAAAAAATTTGAGCAACTCAGATTGTTTTTTTTTTCTTCAATCCTGACCATCCAAGTGTTATCAGTGACTTCTTCGATTTCATTGCCTCTGTAGGTGAGATTTTTTTCTTTCCTTAAAGAAGATTGTCAAGTTAAGGATGTTAAAATATTAATTACTTCAATTTCATCATTACACACCATATACGTGAGTTGAAGTACAACACTGTAGCCCACAAATTTCTGTATTTCTAAAAAGGATTTTTTGCTGCAGTGACGCATGTTTGTAATCCCAGGACTCAGGCTAGGGAAGGCAGATCAAGAGTTTGAGACCAGTCTATGCTAAATAGCAGGACCATCTCAAATAATATTTTTAGAAAAGGTATCTTTGGGTGATAGAGAGATGGTTCCTTGGTTAACTGCACCTTTTGCTCATCCACAGGATGCGGGCTCAATTCCCAGCATGCACATGACAGCTCACAAACATCTGTAATTCCAGTTACAGGGGCTCCAAAGCCACCTTCTAAGCCTTCACATACATATATGCAGGTGAAATACTCAGTACATAAAATAAAAAATAATCTTTTCAAAAAATATTCCAAAATTTCTTTGAAAGTTCACAATAAAGATATGCTGTAAATTCAAAAGCCAGTTAGTTCCATTACAATGAGATAGCATCCCTTTGAAAATATCACCATGAAATGTATAGTCAAGAAATTTAAAAACTATAGAACAGAAAAATGGGGTGAGGAGCATAGTACTAAAACTGTATGTATGGCTTAGTATAGTGCTGCACACCTTTAATCCCAGAACTGTGGAGAAAGAAGCAGGAGGATTTCTGTGAGTTGATGTAGCACAACTAATAAAAACCCCAGAGACACATATTGGGGTTCAAGCTGAAGATCAGAAAAGCAAAGTGGCTAGCCACTGACTCTTACCTCTACCTCAGACAGAAATGGGTAATCCTGCCTCCACAAATCCTCAGACTGTGTCTGAGAGCTGTCTCCTCCCGTCTTATATTTCTCTCTAGGGATGGGATTAAAGGTGTACACTACCACTGCCCGGCCTCTGTGGCTAACTAGTGTGGCTTCTGCGATTAAAGGTGTGTGCAATAACCATCTGGCCTCTGTGGCTAACTAGTGTGACTGCTGAGATTGAAGGTGTGTGCCACCACTCCCTGGCCTGTATGGCAGACTCCTATGGCTGCTTTGCACTCTGATCTTCAGGCAAGCTTTATTTATTAAAACATAAATAATACACCAATAGTTTGAGTAGCCTGCACTACACAGTGAGTTCTAGGCCAGCCAAGACTATATAGTAAGACCATGTCTCAATAATAAGTAAATGTATGTTTGTACATAACAAAATGATAGAAAGCTAGTCGGAAAAAAGACCAGTGGCACAGTTTCCAACATGTTAAATGGTCAAATATATAAGTGCTACAATAGGTCTGATAGTTAAACCTTGAAAAGAGCCTGAATTTTGCTTGTAAAAGTGTTTGACCTTCTTCGTGCCAGTTCACCTGGTTGGTACTTCTGCCCGCTAGCCTGTATGTAAGAGGAAGAAAACAAAAGAAAAATAAAATAAATTATAGAAATCAGAGGAGAAAAACAACAAAATACAGAGGAAACGTTAGAATGGGCTGAGAGGAATGGGGGCAGTTAAAGAAAGGAAGGCACCCATTTTGCAACCAGAGCAGCTGTTAGGTGCTCATAGCTTAGAAATTAGGATGTGCTTAAAGAAAGGTCATATAGAAGGAGAGAGAGCACGAGCAAGGAACTCAGGACCACGAGGGGTGCACCCACACACGGAGACAATGGGGATGTTCTATCGGGAATTCACCAAGGCCAGCTGACCTGGGTCTGAAAAAGCATGGGATAAAACCAGACTCGCTGAACATAGCAGACAATGAGGACTACTGAGAACTCAAGAACAATGGCAGTGGGTTTTTGATCCTACTGCACGTACTGGCTTTGTGGGAGCCTAGGCAGTTTGGATGCTCACCTTACTAGACCTGGATGGAGGTGGGCGGTCCTTGGACTTCCCACAGGGCAGGGAACTCGGATAGCTCTATGGGCTGACGAGGGAGGGGGACTTGATTGGGGGAGGGGGAGGGAAATGAGAGGTGGTGGCGGGGAAGAGACAGAAATCTTAAATAAATAAATAAATAAATAAATAAATAAATAAATAAATAAATAGTAAAGTAAAAAAAAAGAAAGGTCATATACACTGTGGAACACTGCAACAACAGATGTAGACTCATGTGGTTCCTTGGCCTTGTTCGGTAAGTACATGTCTGTGTAGTTTTAAATAGTTTAGTTCAGCACAGTTGTGCTCTCAGGAAGAAATTGCACATAAGCAAACATCAAATTCATGGTATACTCTGTAGACTGCAAAAACAGTCCTGCACACAGATAAGCACTGGAGAAGCCAAGAAAAGTTAAGTACACATCTCATCTCTCCAAAGAAGGAAGATATTTGACTGTTCTCCCAGAATGCTGGGGGAAAATATAGTTTGCAGCCTGGTAATCATTCGCTATCTGTTGAGCCAGCCTCCACCCATATCACCCAGAATATTATGTTTATCCCGGATTCTTTCCCCTGACACCTTGAGCATTACTTCTAAACCATAAAACTCATCATTTGTACCTTATAATAGCCTAAATAACTTCTATGTTTTCTTAGGGCCAGGCATTGTATTTACCTCAGTCATTCTTCTTACGCCCTTATCTTGACCATTGTTTTCTAAGTCAACAAAAACCCATCTTACACATGAAGCTGTATGTACTTTGAAAAAAGTTTCAATGCAGACATGTCTTAAACTTTGTTGTACTCATGGGGCTGAGTTAATTGTTATTAGAATACTTTTTCCCTAAATTGTGTTGTGCTTAAATATAGCAAAAATAAATGAGCTGATGTCAGACTCTAGAAGTTCTGGCCCGGCATTGGTTACCAAAATCCATCTGATCCAAGTTTCAGGCTTATCTCACCCTGATCATTTTCCCCGACCTGCTGTAAGCCTGCAGAAACCCCTCCACAATACTTAAATTGTATCCTAATTTATTAAACACATTTTAAAACTTTGTGAATTTTAACAATATCCTAATTATACCACAAAGCAGCTGGGATGAAGCTATTATGTTAAAGAACTATGTATTCCCCCATAAATTATGGTTTTGTTGTGTTTTTTTTTTACTTCTTATGATCCCAAGGCCTTGTACACATTAGGCCCACTGAGCTGCGTCCCGACTCTTTCCCTTTTTATAGTTTATGAATTACTGTGTTTCAGCAAATCGTTAAGTAAATAACATAAACCTAACCATAATAGCAGCCAAACCTAGAGAGGAGTGATGACAAGGGTAATTAATGGAAAGGTGTATATGAGCAAAGTACAATGATAGACATGTATGAAAATGTCATAATAAAATCCATTATTTTATATACTAACTAAAAGCAATTAATAAAAACATAGATTTAAAAGCCTCTTCAAAGGGCTGGAGAGATTTCTCAGTGGTTAAAAACATTTGCTACTTTTGCAGAAGACCAAAGTTAGATCCCAGCATCCATATCAGACAGTTCACAACCACCTGTAACTCCAGTTCCAGGAGGTGCTAATCCCTCTTCTGCAGGCACACACACACACACACACACACACACACACACACACCGATGTATACACACATAAATAAAAATAAACTTAAATAAAATAAAAGCCAAGTCAAGGACTAGAGAGATGGTTCAATGATTAAGAGCACATAATGTTCTTTCAGAAAATCCAAGTTTGATTCTTTACATTCTTGTCATGTGGCTCACAAATTCTTGTAGAGTTACAGCTCCAGCTTCAGGAGATCTGACACATCTGGCTTTCAAGGGTACCAGCACACATGATCGTATACCCCCACACTGACACATATGCATACATATAATTTTTAAAAATAAGACTCTTTTGTCAGTCATAGCGGCACACACCTTTAATCCCAACACTTGGGAGGCAGAAGCATCTCTGTGAGTTTAAGCCCAACCTGGCTAACATAGTGAGTTCCAGGGCAGCAAGAGCTACATAGTGAGACCCTGTTTTCAAAACAAACAAAACAACAAAAAAAATTTTTAAAATATATTTTAGTTGAAATAGAATTTCATCATTTCCCTCTTCCTTTCCTTTGTCCAGATCTTCCCAGCTTCCTTCTCTCAAACTTCACCCCCCCCACACACACACACTCTTAAGTTGATAGCCTCTTAAAAAATAAATGTTAAACAAGAAAGAACTGGGTCAAGAAGGTACACTTAAGGTAATAGAGAGCAGATCACTTAGGCCCTTGAAGACAGACTGAGTCAGAGTAAATTACACTAAATCAGGTATTTGCTTAATAAACTTCAAGTTCAGAACCTCTTAGAACTTAATCCCCATGTTAAAGGGCCTCTATTACACATACCTACTAGAATGAAACAAAAATTAAATGTGTTAAAGTATACAAAAAGTCGTGTGATATTTGATCTTTAAAAAACATGTAATAAACCTGCATTAGTTAGGGTTTCTACTGCTATGACAAAACACCGTGACCAAAAGGCAGTTTGGGGAAAAAAGGGCTTATTTGACTTATGTATCCTGAATCACAATCCATTAAGGGAAGCTAAGGTGGCAGGCACTCAAACAGGACAGGAACCAGGAGCAGAGGCCATGGAGAGAGGCTGCATATTGCCTTGCTCCCCATGGCTTGCTCAGCCTGCTTTCTTATACAACCTGGGACCACCAGCCCATGGTTGGCTTCACCCACAATGGGCTGGGCTTTTCCCTATCAATCACTAGTTAAGAAAACGGTCTCCAGGCTTGCCTGCAGTCAGTTCTTATGAAGGCATTTTCTCAGTCATGGCTCTGTCCTCTCAGAGGATTATAGTTTGTGTCAGCTTCACACAGTACCATTGCCCCTTTCCTCTCCCTTATACTTGGTTAAATAAGCTCTTTTGTAGTAGTGCTTTCCTTGGCTTTGGCTTTCTGCTATGTTTCTGCAGAAAGTCTCTAAAAGTTTGGTTTTTTTCTTTCTTTTATTCTGCAGGTCCAAGAATATAGAGAGGCTCTTGATGCAGTTCTCATCAAGGGCAAAAATGGAGTCCCACTTCTTCCAGAGCTGTACAGTGTTCCCCCTGACAAGGCGAGTTGGATAGCACTGGCCCATTGACAGGAGAGGAACCGTATTTCTGGGATGCTGAGTCAATAGTTGTTTGAGTCAAATAGTTTTGTGATTTTTGTATCCGGTGTTCTTAATATTCTAACAATTTGGTTTTCAGATTATGACAACAAATAGGCGATTTAATTCCTTCAGAAATAAATTAAAGCAGTCTCAATTATTTGACTACTTTACAGTAAGATATGAATGAAAGCAAATCTCAGTTCTGAGAATAATGTACAGATCAGTAGATGGAACCAGACTGATGTCCTTTGCCAGCTCTCAGGACTTGGTTTCCTTTGAAGCCAGTAATCAGGGACTGTTGGAGTAGATGAGGCTTGGAAAAATTAAGCAAGTATTGTTTTTGTTTACCATTGTGAAGGAGAATTAGACATGGTAGAGATACAGTTTTTCCTTCTGGTGGGGGTTTGGAGAGTAAGTTCCTAGTGGCATCAGCAGTGTCGCCTGAGAATTAAGAATATGTTTTAGCCACCCCCAACACACCGATACAGTCTGCATTTGCACAAGATCCTTGGGAGATTTGGTCACACATCACAGCTTGAGCACTGCCCTACTTAACTTTTCAATCCATTGCCTATAAACTATAAATCCTAATCCAAACTGTCTTTTATCATCTAGTACCTTAAGCTTTCTATTATTGCCTCTCATTGGACCTCTTTATCGCTTCATTTAGGTTGATGAAGAATATCAAAATCCTCACAGTGTGGATCGAGTCCCCATGGGAAAATTGCCTCACATGTGGGGTCAGTCTCTATACATTTTAGGAAGCTTGATGGCAGAGGTAAGATTTCAAAGCTATCCCACCTTTTATTTGTTTATTTGCCTTAGTCACCATATGATCAGATTTGCAATGAACTCACTAAATCCAAACGATATCTTCTTCCTTTTGTACTTTGATTTAATTATAACTTTTCTTCCAAGTCTTCAGCATGGGGGTTATGTCCAGCGCCTGACAAAAATCTCTTGCTCCCTGGCAGCCATGTCCACCCTGCCGCCCACAGTTCCCTATTCTGGCATTGTACTTGGTGTTGTTCAGGAATAAAGTTGTGCATCTTTCCCTTTCAAAACTCCCCTCAGTGCCTTGCCTGGTGACTAATGAATGCACTTATGCTTAATGGTTATTGGTAATGGATTAAATGTCAACCTTTGTAAGCAATGTGAGGCTTCGTTCCTCAACTGAATTAGCTGATTACTTTGGGCACTTTGGCTAGTGCTTGATAATAACAGTGTGCTCTTTCTGTTTTATGAATATTTCTCTTTTTACTTTTTGGTAAGGAGCTCTCTAAATGTTCTTTATACCACATTCTGTTAAGATGGCTCTTAACAGAGTTAATGAGGCACAATTTTGTATTCAGTTTCTTTGGGGGCATTTCGAGCCTACATAGAAAAAAATTCTTCTAAAAAGTTTTCCAGTACTTCCTGAAAATCCTATTTCCTACATTATAGTTTTTTTTTTTAAAAAAAAAAAGGACACAGTCTTGCTACGTAACAGTAGCTGGCATTGAACTTTCCCCATAGATCAAGCTGGCCTTGAACTTGCAAGGAACCTTCTGTGTTTGTTTCCGAGTTCTGGGATTAAAGGTGTGTGTTATCACACCTAGCATGGTTGTTTTGATATTATAGGCCCAGGTTTCTGGAAAACCTTGTTTGGAACTTACCTGGAATTTCTAAGTAAGATTTTCCCCTGCTTATATGGCCTTTTATTTTCTGCAGCTGTATTCTTGGTTTTGTTTTCTGTACCCATGGCTGTTGGTTTAAAACCAACAGGTCCTAAATTATTCCAGGGTCTGAAGAGGCACTATCTGAAAGACATGTGGGGGGGAAAGAAACGGACACCAAGCAGTATTCCTTGTCAAGGCATCCGTTTATTGAAGCAAGTTTCATGTCTTAAATACTCCTCAG
>NC_022026.1:21241732-21251187 GCF_000317375.1 Microtus ochrogaster
CATCTATCTATCCAGGACCTTCTGGCTTTCATGGTTTCCATAGAGAAGTCAAGTGTAAGTCTGATAGGTTTACCTTTATAAGTTACTTGACCTTTTTCCTTTGCAGCTCTTAATATTCTTTCTTTATTCTGTATGTTTTGTTTTCCAATTATTTTATGGCGAGGGGATTATTTTTTGATCCAGTCTATTTGGTGTTCTGTATGCTTCTTGAACCCTCATAGGAATATCTTTCTTTAGGTTGAGAAAGTTTTCTTCTATAATTTTGTTGAATATATTTTCTGGGCCTTTGAGCTGTAATTCTTCCTTTTCTACACCTATTATTCTTAGGTTTGGTCTTTTTATTGTGTCCCAGATTTCCTGAATGTTTTGTGATGAGAATTTGTTGAATTTGCTGTTTTCTTTGATTAGTGCGTTTATTTTCTCTATGGTGCCTTCAGAATCTGAGATTCTTTCTTCTATCTCTTGTATTCTGTTGGTTATACTTGTCTCTGTAGTCTCTATTCTTTTACCTAGATTTTCCATATCCAGCTGGCCCTCGGTTTATGTTTTCTTCATTGTCTCCATTTCAGTTTTCAAGTCTTGAACTGTTTCCATTATCTGTTTGATTGTTTTTTCTTGGTTTCCTAGGGTATCTTTTACGGATTTACTCATTTCTTCAAACTTTTTGTTATTCTTCTCATCCATTTCTTTAAGGGAGTTTTTCACCTCCTGTTAAAGGGACTCTTTCACTTTCATAATGTCAATTTTTTTCTACTTCTTCTGGATTAGGGTGTTCAAGTCCTCCTGTTGTAAGTTCGCTGGGTTCTGGTGTTTTCATGTTGTTTTTCAGATTGTTGGAGGAATTCTTGAATTGGTGCCTGCCCATTTCTTCCTTCAAATGATCTCCGATGGATCTTCTGGTACAGGATCAGGGCCCCTTTCTGGCCAGGGACCTCACAGACAAAAGGAGTTTCTTCATACTGAGTTGGCCTTAAGTCCAGTTAGACATCTGTTGTTTGCTTCCATGAGATAAGTGCCACTACTGGACCTTGGGTTCATTGTGGTTCATAGGTTTCACAGCTGGTCAGGACTATTGATTGGTTTTCTCCCTTAGCAGCTTGCATGGCACTTTTGGTCATTTAGAGATCTAATCATCAGGTAGGAAGCTTTCAGGTCAGTTCCAGCTCAGTTGATTCCTGATTGTATGGTGTCTTCAGCTATTGGGTCTTACCTTCAAGTTCTAAGAGGCAACCAAGGGAGATTGCAGTAGTGTGTGTGTGTGTGTGTGTGTGTGTGTGTGTGTGCGCGCGCGCGTGTGCGTGTGTGTGTATACACACATATCCTGTCTCTCTCTCTCTCTCTCTCTCTCTCTCTCTCTCTCTCTCTCTCTCTCTCTCTCTCTCACACACACACACACACACACACACACACACACACACACTATATGTATGTTTAAGTAAGCATGAAATGTTCCTGTGGCCTTTTCAAACATCCTTAATATTATTTATCCCTTTACCTTTTGTCTCCCTTTGTACTGACCTCCTTTTCCCTTTCCATTTGACTTCTGAGCTATCTCTCCATTGCCTTAGCTTTATTTTTAAGGCTTATTAATTTTGTTTTGTGCATTTTCTTCAGGGATTTTTAGCTCCTGGAGAAATTGATCCCCTGAATCGTAGGTTTTCTACTGTGCCAAAGCCAGATGTGGTGGTTCAAGGTATGTATTACTCCCAGCAATAGAAATGTTATATCAGAGGTCTGATTAGGGGGAAAGATTTGGGGATTTTGTGTTAGGGTTCAAAAAGTACGTAATAAATGTGGTTCAGTTTTGTTTCAAAATTACGGTTAATAATAAACAAATAAAAGATGATCTCAGAAGATTATAAAATACTATTTGATATGCCTTATTTCTGGAAACTTTTAAATTTCATATGTTATTCCCCTGGTTACTGTTACTTTCTTTTTAACCACATTTTCTGTTTTTCATGCTAGTATTCCTTTATTTTCATAACCTCCTACACATTTATATTTTCTCTGTTTTAGACTGTTAGACCTGCATCCCTCATAGTTCATTTGCTTCTGACCATTGCCTCACTGGGGAGTATGTCTACAATTTTTTAAATGTGAAGGTATATACATTATGCAAAACACTGAGCTGAATACTCTAAACATTAAGAAATCCAAGTCTTTGGGTGTGTGTGGTAGTACATGTGTTTAATCATAGCACTTGGGAACCAAAGGCAGGCAAATCACTGTGAGTTCAATAGTAGCTTGTTCCATATCAAGAGTTCCAGGACAGCCAAGGATACATTACCAGACTGTCTTAGGGTTTCTGTTGCTGTGAAGAGACACCACAACCATAGCAATCCTTCTAAAGGAAAAACATTTAATTGGAACTGGCTTATACTTCAAAGGTTTCATCCATTATCCTGGTGAGAAGCATGGTAGCACACAGGCAGACGTAGTGCTGGAGGGGTAGCAAAGAGTTCTCTATTGGAATCAGCAAGCAGCAAGAAAAGGGAGTGAGCCACTGACTCTGGCTTGGGCTTCTGAAATCTTAAAGCCTACCCCAGTGACACACTTCCTTCAACAGGCAGTCCAACAAAGTTCACACATCCTAATCCTTTCAAATAATGCCTGTGAGCCTGTGGGGGCCATTTTGATTCAAAACCACAGGAACCCTTTCTCAAAGGACAACTATCCTAGTCTAATAATCTGTGAATAATCTTTATATGATGGACACAAAGCTGGCCTCTTTTGTCATCCTTCCCTCCTTTTACCTCTCCCGGAAAAGGTCAATATTTTTACCTTCCTTGTTTCTTTTGAAAATATTAACCGTCGTCCTTGTTTGTGAGAGTAGACATCTTGATGTGAATTTTCACTCTCCAACATCACTCCTGAATATGGTGTGTCCTGCTGTAAAGCTTCTTAAATATTCCTAGTCATTTGACTTTTCGGTTGATTCTGAATGGAAAATCCAACATGTTTTCTAAAGCATCTTATACTTGACACTCTGTGTGATCATATAGGTAGTCTTTGCTTCTCAGTGTCTCTAGCAAATGTTTTATAAAGTGTAGCATGAATAATAAAAACCCAGAGTCAGAAATTGGACTTCAACCATTATTCTTCATCCCCCATGAGAAGGTATGTTTTCCTTTGAGGTTTAAACCTTCTAGCTGTGCTGATCTTCTCTTTGTTCTAATTCATAGTTTATGACTTTGAGGTTCAATTCACAGCCTTCTTTCTCTTCCCCAAATTCTGTCATAAAACTAGATTTCAGCATTGGTATGGATTTAATCTACTATTTTTAACCTTAAAATTTTTGAATATCATGACTCTAGAACCCTTTCTCTGTACCTCTATGTTTGGTACCCCATTCTAGTTACTTTTCCTTTTGCTCTTATGACCAAACACCATGACTAAGGCAGCTTATAAAAGAAATCATTTGGGGCTTAGACTTCCAGAAGGTTAGAGTTCATGAGCATCACAGTAGAAAGCATGACAACAGTCAGGCATGGTGCTGGAGCACTAGCTGAGAGCATACATTCTTATCAACAGATAGATGGCAGAAAGAGAGAGAACTAGCTGAGAATGACGTGGACCTTTGCTACTTCCTCTGACACACTTCCTTCAAAAAGGCCATACCTCTTAATCCTTCCCAAATGTTTCCACTAATGGAGACTAAGCATTTAAATAAGGCCTCTGGGGCCCTTCTCATTCAAACCACCACACACACCACGGGTCAAATTTTGGACCTTATAGGTATTCTTGTGTTCTGCTAACAATGCATCTCAGCTTTCTTTTTCTTCCCTTTAAAGTTATCTCTAGTTTCTGTAAGTCTGCTCTTTGTACCTAAAGATCATCTCAATATTTTGATCATGTAACTACTCCAATTACTGCTGCCTCATACTTCTGCTCTATCTCCCAGAGTGTTATAGTTCTAGAGCAATCATGTGGTCTACACTTTCTTATCCTATACCTACTAAAAGATATTATAAGGGAAGAGCACATGATGAGCAGAGTGGTGGCATTGAACAACCATGGTTCCCAACTCAACTTCTGGTTTGTTAGTCTTTGTTCTTATCTTTAGTCAGTATTTTCTTTATTCACAGCCAGTATAACAAAGTACTCGATTTTGTTCAGCTGTGCCCTGTTTTCAACCTAATATTTGGACTGATACTTCATGCCTGATTATTCTAATATTCTGATTTTTTTTCAATTTCCCAACACTTCCCACCCCCAGCATTCTTACCCATCCTTGCTTTCTTTTTTTCTAGTCTCAGAAAAAGGTGCTCTCCTATTCAATACAAATTTCCCTGTTGGTGCTTCATCCTATATTCTTCTTTACAAACAATCTTTTTTGAAATATTAAGACTTCCCCCAATCCAGTTTCTTTATCTACTATGTTAATCTCCATCTGGCTGTCATTTGTGGCTTCTTTTCACATTGATATTTCTGTCTCTTCATAGTCTATTAATTCTCCAGTCCTTTAGAGCCTGGTTTAATACTCTGAAAATATTCTTGCTTAGTTTTCAGAGACCTTGGTATTGTCAGTATTAATAGATATTTTATAATCAGTATATTAGCAGCAGATCTTTTAGATCAACTTGTTATCTTTATAGAAACTGAATTTCCAGAGTGTGCATGTTATGCTTTTGTATATCTCCTTCAACCTGTTTTAAGTACTTTTCTACCTTATTTTGGACTTTCTTTTCTTCCTTTTCCCTTGAACTATTGGTATTGCTGGGAATTCTGTCCATAGCTTACCACTTGTCTTGCTCTGAATATTCCCCACCTTCTTCAGTCTTCCTTCACTTTCACATGATGACCCTACTTCCTGTGCTAGAAAGAAAATATAAGCTATAAGACAAGAACTTATCCTTTCCCCCAGACTTTGCTATCTGTCTAGTCCTGAATTTTCTCAAAGTTATATTCTGGGTCCTCTTCTCTTGATAATATATTTTTGTCCCATCTCATCTGTTTCTAATGTCTTCTGACAGTCCCACATGTTTCCATGCACTGTAGACTAAACATAACTAAATTTGATCAGCTGGTTCCTCCTATTGCATCATCTATGCCTACGATTCCTTCTGTACCTCTATCATTAAATGGCACATGATACTCCCCGCTACACAAATGAACACTTTCAATTCATATTTATTCTTCTCTGATATTCTGTATTTATATAACAAGTTCTAGAATTTTACTTCTCCAGTCATTCTGAAATCCATCCTGTTTTTGACAATTCCAATAGCTTACTATTAATGTAAGTTATCAACATCTCCTCCTTACATTACATTAATTTTGAACTGATGTTTGCCTTCCGTTGAGGCCCAGTAATGCCTGTCAGTTCATTCTTTTGATTCTTTTAAAAATTACTGTAGACCACACAAAGAAATGGCCATTCATTCTTTAATTATTGAGTGTATTCTTTTCAAGGTGCAACTCTGCAGGGGCTTCCTATCTTAGCTTTCTCGGTATGGCTTACAAGGACTCTGTGTGATCTAACACTGGACCTTGTATTTTACTTCATTTCTTACCACTGTTCCTCCACACTCCATTCCTATTACAAAGGAATTTTCAGAGCTGTGGGTTTAGCTCAGTGGTACAAGTGGCTGACTGTTCTGTGAAGGCTTGGATTCATTCCCTAGCACAATAGGAAGCAAAACAATAAAAGCTAACTTTTTGTAACTTTGACCATGCTGTCTCTTTAATCTGAAACAGTTTCTCCCTTATTTTTACCATCACCTCTCTCAGATTAACTCCTTTCTGTTCTCCAACAGGACTCATTATGTCTATGTATATATCCCTAGCATCTGACATTTGACTCTAAATATTTTATAAATATAAACAAGAATTTAGTTGCTTGGGTTGAATGTACTCCTAGTGTCTCAAAAGGTTATTTGCTTGCTTCTCCTTTAACCCCTTCTGTTCCTGTAAACAACTCTATTGCTCCCTATAGAACCCTGCAGTTCTATAGAACGTAGCTTGGGAAACAGTTCCCAACAATAATATACAAAACCTTAAAATAACACCTATTCTTCCATGATTAGCCTAACCCCTATCTACTTTTCCATTTTCATGTCTTTTACTCCTTGGTAAGATCTTTCATACTATAACATTGAAGTCTGTGTAGTTTTGCTACTGTCCTCCCCAACATTCCTATCAACTTTAAAACAATTATGCATATGGGCATTTTGCCTGGATGTATGTGAGTACCTGGTGCCTGTGGAGTCCCGAAGAGGGAATCAGATCCTTTGGAACTGGAGTTAAAGAAGTTTGTGAGCTATCATGTGGGTACTGAGGACTGACCCTGGGCCTTCTGGATGAGATGCCAGTGCTCTTAATTGCTGGTCTGTCTCTTCAGCCCCTCATTCTTTTTTTCCTCCTGACCATTTTACTCATTATTTCAAGTCCAGTTAGCCACCAGCTCTTTCAGGCTACCTTCCTTTATTTATTTATATTTTAATGCATATGGGTCCCTTGTCTTCATGTATGTCTGTGCACCAGTATGTGTACCTGGTGCCCTCAGATGACATCAGATCTCCTGGAACTGAGTTACAGATAGTTGGTTCTAAGCCACCATGTGGGCATTGGGAACAGAACCTGCGTCCTCTGGAAAAGCCAGAGCTCTTAAATACTGAGCCATCTTGTGGTTAAAATTTTCCATTTCAACATGGAGTCTCATAAATACTGAAAGTGCCATTCAGTAGGCACAAATAGGTACCTAGTCAAAAATCAAGTCTCTAGTCGTGTTATTACTTTCCCATTTATGTAATATTTTAATCTAGAATAATTACTGATTAATCAGAATTCCTTAGCAATAATTTCCTCCTCTTTCCTCCTCTAAAAGAAATTATGCACTTGAAAATATTTTTAAGGGTCTGAAGAGATGGCTCAGCTTAACTATCGGAAGCACTTGTTCTTCCAGGAGACCTACCGGGACCAGGTTCACTTCCCAGAATCCACATGGTGGCTTATAACCGTTCATAACTCCAATTTTAGGGGATCCAATACCCTCTTCTGACCTCCATTGGCACCAGGGTAGCATGTGATGCATGGACAGACATACCTATAGGCAAAATACTCATACACATGAAATAAATCTAAAAAATATTATTTTTATTTTTTTTAGTTTTTAAATTTATTTATTTATTGAGGATTTCTGCCTCCTCCCCGCCACCGCCTCCCATTTCCCTCCCCCTCCCCCGATCAAGTCCCTCTCCCTCATCAGCTTGAAGAGCAATCAGGGTTCCCTGCCCTGTGGGAAGTCCAAGGACCGCCCACCTCCATCCAGGTCTAGTAAGGTGAGCATCCAAACTGCCTAGGCTCCCACAAAGCCAGTATGTGCAGTAGGATCAGAAATCCATTGCCATTGTTCTTGAGTTCTCAGTAGTCCTCATTGTCCGCTATGTTCAGCAAGTCCGGTTTTATCCCATGCTTTTTCAGACTAAAAAATATTTTTAAAGTTTCTACTGAACAAAAACTTTCTGTTAACTTCATCTTTCTTTCCGACAGTGTCCATTCTAGCTGAAACAGAAGAAATCAAGGCCATTTTGAAGGACAAAGGAATTGATGTGGAGACCATTGCCGAGGTGTACCCTATCAGAGTACAGCCAGCTCGTATTCTTAGCCACATTTATTCCAGTCTAGGTAAGGAGGTTGGCCAGCCTACTCGAATTAAAGTGTTATGTGATGCTGGCTGGTTTTTTTCTATTAACCTTCTACTTTAATTGGATCCAAAAAGGAATTTAGTCTCTGGAATTCAAGTTTCTGAATCCATCATTTTTGAGGTGATAATTTTAGATGTACTTTATGCATACTTTGTCATGTAGCACATACTTATTTTCAGATAATATTATATCCTTATTCTAAATGTATATTTGACTACCATGTTCTCCTCCCCTTTCTTAGGACCTATATTTTTATTTTGAATACACGCTAATTTTATGTAGAGTAGTGATCAAGGAACTTGTTTTAGGCCTTTTATACTTTTTCATGTAGTAAACAAATTATTATAATAATTCCTTAATTTAATATATTTTGTAAATATTTATTATTTTATTAAATTTAATGATGGAATTTTTGCATTAGACAAATTGCAACACTGTTAACTGAAAGTGATTCAAGGGCTGGGAGTAAAAAAATAAGACAATTCAACATTTCTGAACTTCAGGTACTGGTCTCTAGTACCTATGAACATTACCTTATATGGCAAAAAAATTGCAGGTGTAGTTAAATTAAGAAACTTGAGTTGAAACTGTTACTCTAGATTATTGAAGTAAACTCCAAATGCAATCATAGGGACATATCGGGTTACAGAAGTAGCTTTGATATAACAGAAATAAAGGACTGAGTATATTAGTCAGGGTTCTCTAGAATAACAAAACTTACAGAGTGAATTAATGAATATATATATGAATTAATGAATGAGTAGATATGTGGGATTTATTAGACTGACTTACAGGCTGTGGTCCAGCTAGTCTAACAATGGGTGCCTATGAATGGAAGGTCAAGAATCCAGTAGTTTTTTTATTCATAAGGCTGGGTATCTCAACTGGTCTTCAGTATACAACAGAATCTCAAAGAATGGACTTGCTAGTGAGGGTGAGAGTAAGCAGGCAAAGAGAGATACTTGTATAGAAGCTTCCAGCAGAAGGTATAGCTCAAATTAAAGGTGAGTCTTCCCACCTCAAAAGATCTGGATTAAAGGTTTATCTTCCCACCTCAAAGATGAAGATTAGAAGTGAATCTTCCTGCTTCAAATGTTTAAGCAAAAATTCCTCACAGGTGTGCCCAGCCATTTCGGGAGTTTTACTTAATTCCAGATGTAGTAGCCATCACAAGGCCACCGTTGTCCACTTGACAAGCAATCATATCTCCTTATGTCATGATTAATTTCCAAATGAAAAACAGTAACCACTCGTAAGTATGATATAACCAGGCCTAGTATGATATAACTATCCTACGTACATCCACAAACTTATTATGTTTAACTAGGTCATAACAATGCTCAACATAACATGACTACCCTCGTACAACTCCAAATGCAGATTTAGCATAGATGACAATGGCACTCAAGGGATATCCTTTTATTTTCTCAAACTTAAATGTGATAATCATTGACATTCTCTTAATTGTTGTCAGACTACCTGATAAAGAAATTGAGGAAAGAAAACACAAATATCTTTACAAATGCATTCCTAATGAACTATGACAGAAATGCCTTTTATAATCCTCATTTATGCAACTGTTTGTGTATTCTTAGCTGGTATTTATAGCTACCTTCCTCTCCTACACCTTCTGTATTTCCTCTACCCTCAGCAAGCACCTCAGCAGGTCTTGGCTGTTTTCCTAGAGGAGTGACCCATACCATTATTCCTGAGTAGTCCGGTACCCTTTGTCATCCTACCTAGATTAAGTGGTTGTAGTTTCCCAATAACATCACAGGACATAATAGCACCAAGAGACACCGTAAG
>NC_022026.1:21251897-21306771 GCF_000317375.1 Microtus ochrogaster
CCCTCCTAACACTTAGCCTGTTGGTTTAAGGTCATCAGAAGTCCAAAGTGTCCAGAGGGGAGTCTGAACTTTCAGTTCAATAATTTTCACTCTCCCTTTTGTGGAATAAAAACTTCTAGGCCAACAGAACCAAAGGTTATAGGAACAGGGAGCAAAAACTTTCCTAGTGGATCAGTAGTGGTAATAGTGAGTAGAACTCTTCTGTTTTCTATCCCTTGATTCCTGGACCTATGGATCCTTGTTATGGGAGAAACAATACCATAATTTGGATGCTAATTCAAAGCATATACCACCTTCTGGAAAATCCTGTTCCAACTCTTGATATTTCTGTGACTTAATTGGCACTGTAACTCTGTCTTCAAAAGGCCATTCCATCTTCCTATCAATCCAGCTGCTTAAGGATTGTGGAAACATGGTAAGACCAGTAGTATCTTCCATTATTGTGGGCCCACTTTCACACTTCTCTGGCTGTGAAGTGACTTCCTTGGTCAGAAGTGGTACTGTGTGGAATACCACGGATAAGGCATTCTGTAAGTCCACGGATGGTGGTTTTAGCAGAAGCAATACGTTCGAGAAAGGCAAATCCATAACCACAATAAGTATTTACTCTAGTAACAACAAAGTGTTGGCCTTTCTATGAAGGACATAGTCCAATGTAGTCAGCCCGCCATATCTGAGGCTCAGTGTTAGTCTCTGTCATTTCTGGATCTGGCATTTAATAACAACTATAGCCAGGGCAGCCTTGGTGAGTGGTAGTCCGTGGTGCCAAGTCCAGGCTGGCCTCAAACTTGTGATCCTTCTGCCTCTACCTCCTTCAGCAAATCCTATACCACAATTGACTATTAATATGGCCCATTCGGCCCTGACTAAAGTGTTCAACTGCTTTCCTAATCTAAAGTATGTTCCACCAGTGAGCAGCATGGTCAAGCCTGTCATGGCAGCATCACACTCCCAGGTACCAACTGCTGTCTCGATCACTGTTCTATTGCTGAAAAGAAACAGCATGACCACAACAACTCTTATAAAAGAAAACATTTCATTGGGGCTGGTTTACAGTTTCAGAGGCTTAGTCCATTTTCATCATTGTGAGAAGCATGGTGGCATGCTTGGCAGACATTGTGCGGGAGAAGGAGCTGAGAGTTCTACATCAGGATCCACAGGCAGCAGGAAGGCAGAGTCACTGGACCTGGCTTGGGCTTTTTAAACCTCAAAGACCACTCCCAGTAACGTACTTTCTCTAACAAGGCTACCTCTCTTAGTCCTTTCAAAGAGTGCCACTCCCTGGTCACCAAACCTTCACATCTTTGGGGGCCATTCTCATTGAAACCACCAAATTAGGGTTGTAGTGCTATGAGAATTACCAAGGAATTTCCACAGCCTTTAGAAGTCAGGATTGCCAAGGAATGAATTCTCTCCAGATGGAACCAACCACAGTTATACCTTATTCTGATGTTTGAATTCTAAATTTAGGACTTTGGACTACATTCAGAATTTAAGCCTTTAGGTAAATGATGGCTTGCTGAGCCAGGAAAGTATATATGGGTATTCCCATTTTAAAATGTAAAGCACCTCCGGTTCCAAGCATTTAGGATAAAGAATATTCTACCTGTACCAGCAGAAATACTCCAGCTTAGACTAAAAGGGACAGATGACAAGCACAGGACAAGCTGAAAGAAGTTTTGGATTTCTAGAATTGTGCCTCGGGGAAGCAGACTGATGCGAGTGTCAGCTGCAAGCTCATGCTGCTTGCCGAGTGAAAAGGAGGTTAGCTCAAAGGGAAGACTCTTGGGTTGTGAGGGTGGAACTTCGGCTCAGACAGGGGACCATCGGGCCACAGAGGACTACTGCTAAACCTTGAAATCTAATCACATGCCTACTTGGGTCTCAGAATTTTTTGGTACTGCTAACTCTTTTCTTCCTTCCATTTTCTCTTTTTTATGATGGGAATGCCCATCATTTGTAACCAATCCTGTCCTGCTACTGTATTTGAGGAGCAGAAATTGTGTTTTCTAGCTAGAATTGAATGGAATGAAATAGAATAGAAATGGAATGGAAAGAAATCTTGTCCCAGGATGGCATATACCCAGATTCATATCTCATTAAACTCTTATTTGGACTTTGGGGGTGATGATGTTGGGAATAAATTAAGTTTGGTCC
This sequence comes from Microtus ochrogaster, assembly GCF_000317375.1. Classification (NCBI taxonomy): domain Eukaryota; kingdom Metazoa; phylum Chordata; class Mammalia; order Rodentia; family Cricetidae; genus Microtus; species Microtus ochrogaster. The sequence goes on from NC_022026.1 coordinate 21,254,055, forward strand.
AGTGATATATGTTAAAGAGTTCGGGAGATCCTGAGGTGGGATAAATGTATTTTCCATGTGGAAGAAATGTGTATACTCAGGGCCCAAGGGGTGGACTGTGGAACTATGAGTAATGTCTCACCCCAGACATCCATTCATAATCCAGGAAACCTATGAGCATTATATTATGTGTCAATGAAGACTTAGCAAACATAATTAAGAATTTTAAGATATGGAAGAATATTCCTCCGATCTCAATTACTCAAGTGGGTTCTAAATGTAATCACACATATCTTTTTAAAAGGGAATCAAGAGGAAGATCAGAAAATAGAAGTAGGACTTTTGATGACAGAAGCAGGAGATGGGAGTGATGAGGCTGTGAGAAAGGGAATATTAACATCTAGATCCTGAAATGTAGAAACTGAAAAGGCCAATAAATGGATTTCTCCCTGGATACTTAGGTTTTATTTTAGCTCTGTAATGCTAATTTTGCACAACTAGTCTCTAGTACTAATAAGGATTTCTGTTGTTTTTTTCTAAACTTTTAAATTACATTTATTTATTCATTTTAGTGTGTGTGTGTGTTCTCGTGCCACGATGCATTTATGAAGATCAGATGACAACCTGCAAGAACTGATTTTCTCCTTCCACCTAGGGATTCAACTCAGGTTATCAGACTTAGCACCAAATACCTTTACCCACAAAACCATCTCTCTAGCCTAAACTTGTACTGTTTTAAGCTATTATGTGTGTTCATTTCAGTACCAATAGGAAATTAATATAATCTTAAATCAAGCTACAAGAGATCAGTTTTGTAAATATTAGATTTTTGATTAAGTATATATAGCTCAATAGTAGAGTGCTTATCTGCCATGTACAAAAAAAAAAGCCTTCACTACCTAGTACCTCACTCCAAAATATGTAGATTGCCAAATAAGAATCTTAGCAGTCTCTTTAAAGCATCTTGTGACCCAGCCCACAATTATATTAGCACTAAGGAGGCTAGGAAAGGAGGATTGTGTATCTCAGCCTGGACTCTGGTGCAAGTTTCAGACCAGCTTATGCTACAAAGGGAGACCTTGTCTACACACTATATTATTGCAACAGTTTCACAATAACAAACTTGCTTTAAATACACATCAGGCAGCAGCTGTACTCCTACCAAGGAAGAGGAGATGCTTCCTCACTAAGTATGACAGTTAAGTAAGTAATTATCTGCCTTGTTTTAGATACTTAGGAGTTAATAGGCAGCTCCTTTTTTATCTTGTTTTTCCTCTGTCTATCTGCCTGCCTACCTGCCTGTCTGTCTTTCTGTCTGTCTGTCTGTCTGTCTATCTATCTATCTATCTATCTATCTATCTATCTATCTATCTATCTATAGACAAGGTCTCATTATGTTGCCCAGGCTAGCCTCAAATTCCTAGTCTCAAGTGACCCTCCTGCCACAGTTTCTCAATTGCTGAGTGTAGGTGTCCACCTACCAGTTATTTTTAATTATGGGATGATCTGCTTTATGAATTTATTAAACTTACTATTAAACAGAAATATTAATAAAAATTCTTTTCTAATCTGTTAGTGCACCTAAGTACTTTTTATAGTGTACATAATGTGTTCTGTTGTGTTTATCTTACTTTTTCTATATGTATCATCTCATATTGAAATAAACATGTTATTACATAAAATTATAATAATTATTTCTTTATTTTTAATTGTCTGTGTTGTTTCCAAAGCTTTTATCCTTCTATAAATGCCAATGTGTAGATCATTGTTTCCTTGGAGTATATTTCCAGAACAGGGATTCTGGGTAAGGATAAGATTAGTTTCCTAGCATTTACAACATACTGGCAGACTATTTCTCAGAAAACCAACTAATTAAGCATTGTTTTTTATATTAATAAGATAAAATATACCTTTCTGTTTTTGCTACGCAACCAACATTGGCTTTATCATTTATTTTGTTAGACTAATAATTTTTAAATACAAAATTATTTAAATTTCATTTAATTCCAAGCAATAGCACATTTTCCATTATCCTTTGTTTTTAAACTCCTTTCTACTAGTTCATGATTATATAGGAGGGACTACATACCTTTGTATATATTAGTTCCAAAAAATATATCCCCAGGCATGGTAGCTTGGCAGTAGGATTATTGTAAGTTATAAGCAAGCCTAGGCTACTTAGTGAGTTTCAAGCCAGCCTAAGCTAGAGTCTGAGACCCTGTCTCAAAAAGCCACATGTATACATGCATACATACATACATAATACATGCATTTATGCATGCATGTATATATATGTAGTGGAGACAGAGAGAGGGGGAGAGAGGGAGAGGGAGAGGGCGCAAGCGCAAGCAAGCACACTCCTGGATGAACCTAAGGGCTAAAATGCCATACCTCTGAAACTCTGACACTGCTTTAAGTTTTGATTTGGTTTGTTTCAGTTTGGTTTGGTTACGAGTTAAGGTCATACTATATAATCCAAACTAGACTCAGACTTATGACCGTCTTTTCCAAGCCTCCCAGGTGCCAATTGCAGGTGTGCACCACCAGAATCCTCTCCCCTTATTCTTTAAATTTAGATTAGGGCAAACTTTTATTACTCAGATATATAATATGTGTGTATACATATATGCATTTCATTTGTATAACTTTTTAAATATGAAATTCATTGTATGAAATATTTTTCACTTAGGAACTGGGAAATTGTCTTTAGCTTTACCTGAATACGTACACTGTTCTGGTTCTCATCAGTTTTTAGAAGTTGTAAGTTATCTGATTACCAACTGACATGTACATACTGACTTCTAGAGATTAAAAAAAATACAGAAAAAAAAATACAGAAAAGAACCCAGAAAAAAAAAAGATTTTAAAACACTCATAATTTAACCACTGAAGAGGCCATTGTTTTTGTTTGCAGGTTTTTGTTTATATTAAGCTTTTATAAAATGACTTGTTTTTAGAAAAATGTTTTCATAGAGTAGACATTTCAGTCTAGCTCTTACAATCTTTCCACCCCCTAACACCATGTTTCTGCTATGATCCCGAGCCTTGTGTGCTGGAGTTGTGTTACAGATGGATCAGTCAGGTCTGGGTACCACACAGTCACTTGTGTTCTGCATTTTGAACACTTGTAGTTTTGTATAATGATCTTTCGCTATTGATTTTTTTATTGATTTTATTAAACTATACATTTTTCTCGACTTCCCTCCCTTCCTCTCCCCTGCCCTTCTACCCTCTGCAAGGAGATTTTTTTTTGTTGAGGAATAAGAACTATACTTATCTGTGGGTATAAGGATAAATATTTAAAGTATAGTTAGATGCCAGGATCCAGGGGTATCAGCACAAGGAAAAACTCTGACCACCAGGTGCATAGGACTCAAGTTGCACTGAATAGCTCGAGAAGGTTCCATGTCTTAATCTTTCTGTAAAAGGCAGACTTTGATAAGGCATTATTTTCCCATTGGACTGTACCATACCTCTTTACCAGTATAAGTGTATGGTAAAGATGAATCTCTCCATCCCACATTTTACATTGCATTTTTTCCATTGGATCATACCAGATTTTATCATTGATTCTATATGCTTGGAGTCCAGGGAACTTACTCTCAACAGTTGGCACTATGTGCATTCCTGGGACTTTTTTCTTATTCTATGCATACATGCCTTACTCTCCCTTCCAGAAGTGTGAGACATGGTTAGTGTTTCAACTATTGTTTTTTCACCTGTCTCTATTTAGAGTCAGAAAAGTTCCCACGCTTAGGCATTGTAGTTAGTAATTCCAGCTAAGAGATTTGAGAAGCATTAGTTTGCCTGCTGAATATTAGGGGAAAATATTTGAGAAAGAACAAAATTTCCAGGGAAAATTACAGCTGTTTCATGTGTGACTGACAAAGTAAAACTAAAAACTGCCTAACAAAGCAACAATATAATGAGAGAGAAAAATCTACAAGCTGCATGAATTTTGCAAATTCTTGCACTGTCCCATTGTCTCCTGGTCCTTGCCAAGTAAGAATCTGTTTCCACGGGTGCCTTGCCCTGAGGAAAGCCACTGAACAGGTAGTCATATGCTGATCTGAGACGAGGCTGCACAGCTCCAACAATAGGAATTATAAGGGTCACTAAAGTGCCAAAACTTCACTAGTCCCAGGTAGCTGGCCAGGTTTCCAGTACCAGGTACAATTTCACTATTGTTGAGTAGATCTTAGTTCAGTTAGAGAGCTGTTGGTTACTGCGGTGGTATGTGTGCTACTATTGCGCCCTTAGAAATATCATGCCACGCTGGTCATTGCTTTAGTTCACAAACATTATATCTGAGTAGGACTACTGGTTGCTTCTCTCCATTGTGGACTTGCATATTGTCTCCTAGTACTATACTATGAAAGCTAAACCTCAGGAAGGAGGTATTCAGGTCAGACCTTGCTTGGATGCTGCATCCCTCATCTTTTGTTCAAAGTATATTGTGTCTTTAGCAATAGAGAGTTATCTTCAACTCTGGGAGGCAGCCAAGGGCAACAGCAATTGTTTATGTTGTAGGAGTCTGACCAACAATTCAAAAGGGAGCTTTTCCTGCATGGTATATACAAACTTATATGTATTATATGTAGTTTTAGATAGATCCATTTTATTTCTTATGACTTTTCAGGACATTCTAACTTACTTTACCCTCCTTCTATATTTATCATCTTCCCCCTCCCTAACTAGAGCCCCTCATTTTTAAATTTTTCTCATTCAGATGACTTAAACCCTACTTACAGCTCTCTTCCCTTCTCTATTGCTCTCTGCCCCATGTAGTATTCCCTTTTTACTTTCCTGGTTACTGCAGTTACTTCAGGCTATATACGCACATTTAAAGACCTGGAGCTAGGAACCACAGCTGAGAGAGAACCATGACATTTATCTTCTGGGTCTGAATTACCTCATTCAATATAGTTCCAAAGACTGATGATAATAAAAGAAAATATTGAAGAAAAAGAATGTTAAACTTTTGATATATTGTACCACAATTAAAAGCCTAATTTCAGGGCCAATGAGATGGCTCAGCAAATAAACTTACTAAGTAAGTCTTTAGACTTGAGTTCCATCCCAAGAACCCACATGAAGTTGGAAAGAAAGATCCAACACCACAAAGTTGTCCTCTGACCCATGCATGTGTGCCTTTGCACATACATTTACACACATCATGCACATACAATAACAAATAAAAATTTAAAAGCACAATTTTAGCTTCAGGTATAATGGAATAGCCTGTGGGTTTTTTTGGGGTTTTTTTTTTTTAGTCCTTATACTAAGAATAGCCCAAAAAGGAGAAGAAAAATATTAGAAGATACATTAGGAAGCCTAGGAAATGAATAAATGAGCAGAAAGCCAAAGAACAAACAGCTGCTCCTCCTCCTTCTCTTCCTCCTTGTTTTCATGAAATTGCCTCACTGTATATACCAAGCTGGCCTCTAACTTGCAATCCTCCTGCCCACTACTCACAGTCGCCTTGCCTCAGTCTTCCATGTGCAGGAATTATAGGTTTATAACATTATGCTTGGTTCAGATAAACAAACTTCTGTTAATATAGTAAATAATAAAAAATATAACCAATTATAAATAAAGAATTGAAATAATGAACTGTGTTCTGATGTGGAAAAAAATCTAAAGATTTCATATATATTTAAAAAGCCTGCTAGAAGCTGGGAAGTGGTGGCACATGCCTTTAATCCCAGCATTTCGAAGGCAGAGGCAGGTGGATCTCTATGAGTTTGAGGCCAGCCTGGACTACAGAGTGAGTTTCAGGGTAGTCAGGACTGTTACACAGAAAAACAGAGAGAGAGAGAGAGAGCCATTAGAAATAATAAATTGGGCAAAGATATAGGACACAAAATTACATATTTTCATTTCTATATTAAAAATAAATGATCCAAAAATGAAATCAACAAAAATGCATTTATAGTTGCATCAAAAAGAACAAAGACTATAAAAATGAATATAACCAAATAGGTAGAAGATTTGTTCGCTAAATATAACAAATGTTAATGAAAGAAATTAATGAAAATTGAAATTATTTTATTGTCTGAAAAACAGATATAACTGGAGATTATAATGTTAAATGAAATAAGCCAGACTTTGATAAATAATTGCATTTTTTCTCAATTTTATAAAAAATTTTAAAAGATTTAAAATTAAATATAGACTAGATATATGATTCAAGAATTCTAAGTACATACTCTGAAGGAAATGCAGTGAAGAGGTAGAATAGGTATTATCTTTGTTACTGTACAGTATTGTTCACATTAGACAAAATGGGAACACTCCAAATTCCCATCAACAATTGAATAGAAAAACAAAGGTGGTATATACATAGGTAGAATATTTGGCCTTAAAAAAGGAAGGAAATTCTAACATATGCTATGCCATATATGAACTTCAAAGGTATTGTGCTGAGTTAAATAAAGCAGTTAGTTTTCAAAGGAAAGATATTTATAATTCTAGTTGAGTAGTCTAATTCATAGACACAAAGTAGAAATTTATTGTTAGATTGAGAGGAACTAGCAAGTAGAGTTTCAGTTTGATAAGATGAAGTAGTGGTGGCATTTACACAATGATGTATTTAAAGTCACTAAACTGTACTCTTAAAATGATAAATTTTATGTTACACATATTTTTCTGTGATAAAAAAAATACTAACAAAGGCCAGCATAATGGCTAAACAGGTAAGAACACTTTACACAAAAGCCTGATGACTTGAGTTTGATCCCAGAAACTCAAAGTGAAAAGAACCAGCTAAAAAGGTTGCCCTCTGACCTCCATGTGTGTCATGTCATGAGAATGTGTGCCTGTACACACACACACACACACACACATACACACACACACACACACACACACCCTAAGCAATAATAGTTAAAACCTAGTTTTGATATTAATCCCAGAGCAAATGTGTGCTTAATTCAGTGAAACTTGTAATTGAGCATTCTCTAGTCTGCTCCCTTACAAGTTGAAGCAACTCTGAAAATGTAGCATGTTTAGGGGTTGGGGGAATGGCTCAGTTGGTGAAACACTTGTCTCGCCATCATGAGGACCCAAGTTTGGTTCCATGAATAAACATAAGAATGTCAGGAATGGTATGCATGCTTATAATCCCAGCACTGGGAAGGAAGAGACAGGAGGATCCAGGGGCTCACTAGCCAGAAAATCTAGCCTAGTTGGTGGACTAGGTTGATGAGAGAATGGAACTCACAAGGAGATGAGCGACGTTCCTGAGGATGACACGCAAGGCTTTCCACTGGTCTACATATGTACTCATACACGTATGCATGAAAAGGCAGCATATTTCGTAAAGATATCAAATCAAGTACTCATGAAAATATGTCATAGCCAAAAACATATAGTAGGGGTTCTATTAGTACTGACAAGAAAAGATATTCAATGTATTTGGGAGGAAAACATTTTTAGAACAATGTGGATTTTCCCCTTTGGTGATAGGAAAAATGCATGTCAGTGAATGAACAATATACTTATTGTATCTAAAAGTCTATTTAATTTACTTTTACATATATAGTAATATATATAATACAATTAACATAGGTATGGATTGCAAGATAGATTCTAATGTTAAGAAAGCTAGACTGTAAAAGGAAGACACCTTAAACAGAAACAAATGAGGTAGATGTGTACATATGTATATACATACATTGTGAGTGTCTGTGGAAACCAATATTGCTTTAATCTGTACATTAAGAATATCCTGACCATTTTTCAATTTTGTGTCAGGATGCAACAGTAGAATGAAACTCAGTGGACGACCCTACAGGTTCATGGGTGTGCTTGGAACATCAAAACTCTATGACATTCGCAAAACAGTCTTCACTTTCACTCCACAGGTGAGTGGCAAAAGCTACACCATGCATTGAGATGAATCGAAATGAGAGGAGAGAGACTGCAGAAATAAAACATTGGCTGGAATTGGATTAGTCACAGTCTTACAGGGCCTTGCATGTATTAAGTGATTCAATAACTGTTCGCTGAATTGAACTTGCTGCATAGAGCTTTGCCATGTGACTGCCACTACCAATATTCCCGGGTGTTAAACTGTGATTGGGATTTTCCAAATGTTAAGCTATTTACAGAATTTTCCTTATTTTTCAGAAGTTAAATTAAGACTGTATTTGTCCTTTATGTGTGAAATACAATCTATTTAACTGCTCAATTAAGTGTTTCCTATTATGAAGGAGCCTTTTCATTTGCATAGAAATCTTCAATGTCCTCTTTTAAAGAAAAATAACAGGACTATTAGGCTGTAATCATATATATTGGTGGCCTGACATTTGTTAGCGACATACATAATCTAAGATGGATGGTAGTAGCAATTATTTTCTGGGAAGGAAGCTAGGTACATTGTCACTTGCTTGTAATTCCAGCACTTAGGAGGATGAGGCAGTGCATTCAGCACCAACAAGGGCCACATGGTTAGCAAGGTTAGTATGAGGTACATAGGAATATTCTGTCTCAACCAATGGCTGAAGATGAAGCTTAATGGTCAAGTGCTTTCTAAACATGCACAAGTCCTAAGGTTTGATCTCTAGTAGCAAAGTAATTATTTTCTTGAAGGAAAATTTTAATCCTCTTTTTGTTATATCTAAAACAGTGCATCTAAGATAGACAAAAGATGAACTTAACCTAAACTCTATTTCTGACTTTTCCACTTGCTAATCAGATGTGTGTGTTAGTTCACATACTGCCCCTGAGTCTTACTCTTCATATTAAAAGAAAAACGGCAGCCGGGCGGTGGTGGCGCACGCCTTTAATCCCAGCACTCGGGAGGCAGAGGCAGGCGGATCTCTGTGAGTTCGAGGCCAGCCTGGTCTACAAGAGCTAGTTCCAGGACAGGAACCAAAAGCTACAAAGAAACCCTGTCCTGAAAAATCAAAAAAAAAAAAAAAAGAAAGTAAAACGTCAAGTTGAGAATAGTGGTGCGTGCCTGTAATCTCATAACTCAGAAATTACAGAGCAAGGGCATTATGAGTTCAAAGCGAGCCTAGGCTACATAATAAGAAATTAGGAAGAAAGGGGAGAGGTAGAGAAGGAGCTACCTATACTAGGTGGTTATGGGATTAAATGAAATTATATACTTGAAAAAAATTGTAAGCAGTCACACACTTTAAAAATATTAGAAACTAGCTAGGCAGTGATGGCTGCACACCTCTATCCCAAGCAGTCAGGAGGCAGAGGCAGGCAGAGCTCTGAATTCAAGGTCAGTCTGATCTACAGAGTGAGTTCCAGGACAGCCAGGGCTACACAGAGAAATCTTAGCTCAAAAAAATCCAAAAGAAAAAGAAAAAAAATATCAGAAATTATTGTTATGCATACCGTTGACCACCACATACTTTGAGAATTATTAGTCATTAAATTTGAGAGTACTGTTTCCTGTGTGACATATATGCTTTATGAATAAGCAGACATTGAAAAATACTATTTGATATTTGTGAGAGAAAATTTTTCTGAATGATTGTTTTTCCTTTTCTCAGTTTATAGATCAGCAACAGTTCTACCTGGCTCTGGACAACCAGATGATAGTAGAAATGCTTAGAACAGATCTGTCCTACCTCTGTAGCCGCTGGAGGATGACAGGCCAGCCTACCATCACTTTCCCCATCTCACACACCATGCTTGGTAAGGGAATGAGTGAAGGAAGTTATGTGTGTAGTCCTTCAGTGTCGCACTGCAGAGAAGTACTTACCAGCTTAGCTTTTGTGCCAGCCAATTTTCTAAGCTCTGGACACACAGGGTGATAGACAAGTAAGGTTTCTGTTCTATTTAAGTTTATGTTTTAGGAGGTGAAGACAGATGATAAATATGAAATAAATGGATGCATAAGAATATTTCATATGGTTTGAGAGCCACAGTGTAAAAACGGAGCAAAGACTAGCTTTAGGTAATTGATTTCTGAGTTAATTTTCCAAAAGTTATATTCTACAATTGTTTTTAAAGAGAATGCTACTACATCCTGCATCTGTTTTATCCCAGTGGAGCATCACAATTTATAGGAAAGTTCCCAAGCTTCTCCTTCCAAAGCCCGTCTTACTGAAGGAGTCGCATTTAGGCGGAGAAAGTGCAAAAAGCTTTTGGGTTGTATTAGGGCCAGGGAGAGCTGCTTCCTTACAAGGAAAGGCTTTGTTGTTCTGAGTTCTGCTGCTTTCTTTCTGTGTCTCTGCTGTTGCTTCCAAAGTTCTGTGTGTACTGCCAAAGTGCATAGAATTCCTTTTCATGAAAAAGAACCTTTTATCATTAGTCATTCAAAATCCAGACAGACTGGTAGGAATTTTGGTCACATCTGAAAAGGGCTACAAAATAACAGGAGCTGAGAAAGTAGGGTAGTCTTTGTTCTTTTTAACAAGTGCCCATTTAAAACTAATGTATTCGCATAATTGTCTTGAGATAGTTACAGTTTAATTTAGAAGGCAAAGTTAATAGATAATAATAATAGAAAACAAATTCAAGATGGTACATTAAGTTCTAAAGCACTGAAAGCTATCATGGTGCCTAAGAAAAAAGTTCAGCTGATGTAGAACTTAGGCTTTCAGATTTTCTTTTCTTGGTTTTTGTTTTTAGCAAGATTTTTATGCATTGAGCCATCTCATTTACCCTGTTTGGTTTCTGAGACTGGGTCTTATGTATGCAGGAGGAGTTTTTCATCTAAACAACTGATCAGCTCTGACCCACCAGCTGCTCCCCAAATAACCACACAGAGACTTATTATTAATTATAAATGCTTGGTTGATAGCTCAGTTTGTTACTAGCTAACTCTCACATCTTAAATTAACCCATATTTCTTATCAGTGTTCTGCCACATGCTCGGTACCTTTCCTCAGTATGGCAAGTTCACCTGCTTCCTCCACCCTCCTTCTTCCCAGCATTCTCTCTGCCCCTAAAATCCTACCTAACTATCAACCAGTCAGCTTTTTATTAACAATGAGAGCAATACATCTTCACAGTACACAGAAGGATTATTGAACAGCTTGTATAGCCTAAGCTCTCTTCAAATTTGATATATAGCTAAGGTCGCCTTTGGACTCCTGATCCTCCCTCCTCTGTCTCCCAAGTACTGAGATTACATATGTTTACTACTATGTATGACTTTTATTTGTTTTTGTTATTACTTTGTTTTGTGTTTTTGAAGCAAAGTCTCACAGTATAGCCCAGGCTATTGTGGAATTCATTATGTACATGAGCCTGACTTTAAACTCATGGCTCTCCTGCCTCTGCCTCCAGAGTGTTACTAGAAAGAACAAATTAGAAAAGGCAAATCTCAAGACTATCATCAGTTTAATATAAAAACCAGATAATCATCATCCTTCTAGAGGATTTTACACACACACACACACACACACACACACACACACACACACACGACTCATTATGAGTAATACCATCTGTACTGACTGGTTTTGTGTGTCAAACTGACAAACTAGAATCATCAGAGGAAGGTGCCTCAGTTGAGGAAATGCTTCCATCCTTAAGGCATTTTCTCAATTAGTGATCAATGGGGGAGGGCCAAGCCCATTGTGGGTGGTACCATCCTTGGGATAGTGGTCTTGGGTTCTATAAGAAAACAGGCTGAACAAGTCATGGAGAGCAAGACTAGTAAGTAGCTATCCTCCATGGGCTCTGCATCAGCTCCTGCTTCCAGGATCCTTCCCTGTTTTGAGTTCCTGCCCTGACTTCCTTCAGTGATGAACAGCAATGTTGAAATGTAAGCCAAATAAGCCCTTTCCTCCCCAACTTGCTTTTCAGTTATGGTGTTGCAGCGATAGAAACCCTAACTAAGACATTGTCTGTGAGATGCTTATCATAATGCTAATCCCAATGGTTCAAGGAGAAAAACCACTAACTACAATCATCAATGACCAAATTAATTAAAGCAAGCAATTAATTAAAGCAAGCTTTTTTAACTCATGTACTTAGGCTGCCTCCCCCTATGGTAGCATTCAAGAGGTCAGCCTTGGACATGGGTAAGATAAGAATTTTTATAGTTCAGGGGTTGGTGGTTTCCAGAAGGAGTATTTGGCAGGCTAATAGGTAGGGTTACAGGAGAAGCATTATAAAGCAGTCATAACAACATAGTCATAACAACCCTTTGAAACAAAGGTAAGGTTGCAGGATGGTCATAAAAACTTTTTGAAGCCAGACCGTAGTGAAATACACCTTTAATCCCAGCACTTGGGAGGCAAAGGCAGGCAAATCTCTTGAGTTCAAGGTTCCATGACAGCCAAGACTACACAGAGAAAACCTGTCTCAAAAAAGAAAACAAATAAACAAACAAAACTAACATTTTGAAACAAAGACATGTTAAGTGAGTCATAGCCCAATCCTTGAGAAACAGAGACTTAGTCATAAACAGGAATGAACCTACTTTCAAGCCTAAAATGGAGGCAGATTGGTTCATCAACATTTGATAAATAGTTGATGTTGTTAAAAGTGCTGGTTACTTGTTAATCACAAGAACTTAATCTTTACCATTTGCCCAGTCTCCAGTGATGTTGCTCTTCGCATTAATCATCGAAGCACAGGACAGTCAGTGAGGAGTATCTCATTTGTAGTACTCCCAGGACAAAGTTGGTTTGAAATGTTTGAAACACTTCCCCTAGTTCTCAGTTAAAACAACAAAATATGTTTTTAAAATCTTTTACTTTTAAGAGGAAGATGGAACCAGCTTGAATTCAAGTATCCTGGCAGCACTCCGAAAAATGCAGGATGGCTATTTTGGTGGGGCAAGGTAAGTGAGCTAGGGGAGATGTAGCACAGGAAACTATAAATAATGCTTGAGCCCTGTTTAGTGTATAAGAAAGTCAAATTTAGATTCAAACCAATGCTGAAATAGCACACACAATTATAAGAACTCACTGCACTTTCTCAAGATATCATCTCAGAAGGCACATGAGTGTCTGCTTCCATTGATTCTTGGAAGGAAGACTATTCCTGAGTTGTGAAATAGCCTTCTAGAAATTTGTTTGTCTGTATAAACACATAAGCCAAGGCCCATTTTGACAGTGTTTCTATTATTCGGTGTACATCTGTAATTGGAATTCTTATATATAAAAATTAACTTATTGGGGCTGGAGAGATGGCTCAGTGGTTAAGAGCATTGCCTGCTCTTCCAAAGGTCCTGAGTTCAATTCCCAGCAACCACATGGTGGCTCACAACCATCTGTAATGAGGTCTGGTGCCCTCTTCTGGCCTGCAGGTATACAGACAGAACATTGTATACTAAATAAATAAATATTTTTAAAAAATTAACTTATTTTGTGGTTTATTATTAATATATTCTTTGGGGTCTTATTTTATTCAATATATCATGACCCATTTCTGTCATTATTTCTTTCATTTTTCAAATTATCAAGATCTGGCCATTGGTAGCTCCTTTAAACTGGCTTCTTTAGAAAATTAATACTACTAATTTCATTTGAAGTTTTGTAATTGGCTTATTAAGTAGAGAATTATATAGTTAAACTTAATTTATTACAACATATAAAAATGTCAAATTTTGTCTATGTCTAAAATTGTCTTTTGATGGTATTTTTAATTTTTTTGAGATTTCTTTTTATTTTTATTCTATATATATATGAGAATTTTGCCTGAATGTATTTCTGAATGTATAATGCATGCCTGATTCCCACAGAGGCCAGAAGAGAGTATCAGATCCCCTTGAAATGGAGTTATAGATGATTCTGAGCTGCATCTGGGTGCTGGAAATTGAGCCCAGGTCCTCTGCAAGAGCAGCCAGAGCTCTAAACCACTTAGCAGTCTTTCTAGCCCCGATGGTATTTTTTTAAAAATAATGTGATAGATTTGTGTGATTTATCTTAATTCTCTATCCACTTCTCTCATAGCTAATGCAGTTTTTTACCAGATATTCAACATAGTGTACAGCAATAAAAGAGAATACAACTACTCTGTTGGAGGATTGTGAACTCGAATTAGTGGTCTTTCTTTAAAAATCTTGTCCCTAACATGTTGAAACATGTAAAGCATTCTTTTATTGACAATTGTGACTCATTTGTATATCTTTTAAAAAGATATTTCCTCATTTGCTGTTTTCTATCTACCCTATAATTATAAGGATCCAGACAGGTAAATTGTCAGAGTTTTTGACAACATCTTGCTGCACACACTTAAGCTTCATGGACCCTGGACCTGAGGGTAAGCTGTACAATGAAGATTATGATGAAGACTATGATGAGCTGGAATCTGGCAACTGGATGATGGATAGCTATGATTCAACAAGTAATGGTAAGGAGGTCTTAAACACCACTGGCTGACCAGACAAGAATGTGAGTGATTGTTTAGCTTCATCATTAATAACTGATGTTTCCAACAATCTCATAGTGTACCATCCTCAGTCCTCTTTAATACATTTAGATTTCTCCTTTTGTTTTGCTTCACTTTTCTTTCCTCTACTGCTCTTTGGTTTCTGGCTTAATATCTCTGTGGTGACTGATTGTAGAGTATGAGGTTAGGCAATGCCTTACCAAGATTAGGGAAGATTTCTTTCTTGAGTTTTTGAGGTAGCTGGTAATTTGAAATAGGAAGAAACAATGATAAGTAAAATATTTAATCAATAGTGCAGTTGAAAACGTCATACATATACAAATATATGTATATCTTATGTTTGGCATTAAAATATGAAATTTGGTTAGAGTCATGTTTAAAGTTTCACATAACTCAAGGACTTATATTTTACATATTAGAGACATGTCTCGATATTTCTGAGGAGGTCTCTGTACTTTGAAAAAGCCTGTTCAGAATGCCTGTCACTATTATGTGACAAATGCGATGAATAATGTACATAATTCATGCTAACGATACAAACATGGTGCCATGAGAATGCATTCTGATAGCATGGATTTAAAATGACTAGGAAACACTGACTGCAGTGCACAAGTACTGACCTTTGCAAGACAAAAATTACATTGTTTGAGTCTTCAAAAGAGAATGGTCAATAAGAGAATGGTTCTTCTAACTATCTAAATCTTGGTGGACTGTTTTTGTTGTCTGGGTATTTGACTGTTGTCTACCATAAGATACTAACAAGCATAATCTCATAGAATAAGTACTGTTTTTTGTTAGGGCTCAACATTTACTCTATATTCTTCTTTATTTGCATAGTATTTCTTTTTATATAAAGCATTTTGATAATTAAATATAACCGATATCCCTCTATTCAAGTATCTGGATTATATTCATAGTTAAAATATGTCACTAGGATACCATTGAATTTGAGTTTGATTCTTAGAGCTCTACTAGTTCCCATTGGTCATACCAGATCACAGAGGGACTTCTAAAGAGGTCACTGAAGATTGTCCAGCACCAAATGATGCATGACAGACAGACAGCTTTGGTTCCAATCCCAGCACTTCCCTAACTGTAAACATAATAAATGTTCATTTTGAAGTGTGACATTTCCATTATCTGTATAACGATATGATTTAAGTGTGTCCAACCTTTGGATATCATGACATGATGTCATCATCTACCAAGTTCATGTTCAAGAACCATGCAATAATAGAGTTTTTTAAAACCTCATGTTTTGAGTAAGTTCATGATTTTGTTTGAGGCCTTATCATAGTTATCCTTGGCTACATGTGACCCACAAGCCATGGGGCTAAATGTACCTAGATGATACACGGGAGAGGGTGAGCCCAAGAGAAGGGAGACAATATGTACTTTCTGCAACAATTCTCAATGTCCAGAACACTGCCTGTTCCATAGTAACAACACATATTTGGTGGATAAATAAATAAATAAGATGTCTAAAAGGCAATTTGTGACCAATAGTCCTTAGCCAACGGCATGCAAATATGCTTTTCTTGTTAGTGATTAGTATTAGTGTTTGTAGACTCTTTTTAGAACTAACTCATTATTTTGTGGAAGATTTTTTTGCCCTTCTATGGCCTTTCTCCAGAAAAGTCTCTTTCTATTAGTTGAAAGGGCCTGTCCTTCCCCTTTTCCAATGTTGTCTCCCTTCTACCACCCCTGCCATCACACACATAGAAATTATGAAATACTTGCTCTGCTTATTCTAGAACAAACTCATACATTTAGCTTTCAGTAACTTTACCTGTGTCTCAGCAAAATTGAAGAGCAGGTGGATCCTGGTAAATGGCTGTAGACTCTAAATCTTAATCTATGAGGTTATACAATTGTCTCAAGGGTTTTTTTCCCCATGAGTCAAGAACAGCCTTCCTCTGAGATGGTGTTTTAGGTATAAGAGCCACTCATTCTGACTACTAGGGAAGATTTTGAAGTAACTATGTTTGTTTTTGTTTCTTCCCTTTCCTCAACTAACCTTGCAGCTCGCTGTGGTGATGAAGTTGCTCGTTACTTAGACCACCTTTTGGCACACACTGTTCCCCATCCTAAACTAGCTCCTACCTCACAGAAGGGAGGGCTAGATCGGTTCCGAGCTGCTGTGCAAACAACTTGCGACTTAATGTCCTTGGTGACCAAGGCCAAGGAGCTGCATGTACAGAGTGAGTAATGCCATTACTCCCTAGTGTCAAACACAGATGCCATGAAGCCCATGATGGAGACAGGATCATGGTTTTGTTCACTGCTTTGTTCCCAGCCTCTTGGGCAGCACCTAGAATATAGTAGGCACTCAAATCCTTATGAAATCAATGAATACTATATAATCGTGATATGGATACTGTCATACAGTCTGGTTTGACCAAGAAAACAGCAAGACACAGAACGAGAGAACATATTCAGTTTTAATATAGAAGTAAAATGTGGAAGAGCATTTCTCATATGGAAAATTACTTCTTTGAGGGTAATTTAGAATTTCTATTATAAAACAGGGTAGACAGAAGCAGAGACTGATATAAACTACAACTGGATTCCCCTTTATGCCCACTCTAACTGTGCATCCAGTTGTTCTAGCCATGTAGATCTCAAATATAATACTCATTCTTCACAACATCGCCACAGTTCTCTCCATAACAAGTACCTTCCTTTAGTAATGTTTTCATTGGAAGGTATCTTTTGTATGTTACAAAAGTAGCCATGGTTCCTAAGACTTCAATATCTCTGTGGTTGCTATATGTGGAGAGAGAGAAGGGCTCCTAAGCCACACCTAGATGACCTGAATGTTACATTATCCAGAGGATGAGAATGGTTGTGATGCATGCTCCTGCTACCTAAATTTTTATTGACCATTACTAACCAGATACTAAATGTGAGCACTGTTTAACATTGAGATGAAGGAAAAGCTTAGGATACCATTTGGTTGTGCTCCAGCTAGAAAGAGTTTATGCAACGACATGAACTTATGTTCATTAAATTGCATTTATCATTTGTAAATCAGGAAACCAGAATTCGATTCCTAGCATTGCTATTTACTTACTTGACCAGTTATTTGAGCTCTGTGTCGTCTCTCTGTGTAAAATGCTGAAAATGAAGTGCAGGTCTCTCCTTAGAGGTTATGGTAAGTATTTCTACTATGTAAGTAAAACATCTTAGAAACATCTCAAAGTTGATCAATCACTACATGTTTTTTGAGTCTCTAGATAGAATCATCCAGACACAGCCTCTGGAAATCAAATATTTGCCTAGAAAATCCCAGAAAAAGTAAAATGTAACTGAGTTATTCCTTTTAGGTGTTTTTATGTATTTATATGAAAATACTAGTGATAGCATCATTGTGATAGTGATCCTATTAATAAATATAATATCTTATATGTGTAGTTGATGGTACAATTACAGAAAATCCTTTCAAAAATATAAAAATATGCATTAATTGGATATTTAAAAAATTATCTAATAGCCACATTGCTTTTTATTTATATCATTGAAAGAAACTTTCGTCATTCTTGTTTTGTAAAGAACTGATCCACATGTTACCGTATTGCTAAGTCAACCATGTGTTTTATGTTTCCTACTTAACTTTTTCCATAAATGTCAACTTCCTGCAGATGTTCACATGTACCTTCCTACAAAGTTATTTCAGCCTTCCCGCCCTTCATTCAATTTACTTGACTCACCTCAGTCTCCACAAGAAAACCAGGTAACTGTGCATTTCTGTCAGCTTTTTGTAAAAATCTGGCATCTTTTTTTCTTTTTTTATTGATCCTTTGGGGATTCTACATCATTCATTCCAATCCCACTCATTTCTCAGTTCTTCCATATCTGCCCTCCACCCTTGTAACTTCCCCCACAAAAGAAAAAGGAAAAAGCAGTGAAAAAGTACAAAACCTCTGGCCAAGCCCTCTGGGAAACCACCTGTTCCTCCGTCAGTTGCAGCCTTCTCTCGTACCACTCACAGCTGTGGCATCTCCAGTTCTACAGCCCATGCACCACCTCGCTCCACTGTGTCTCTCCTGCCTCTCCACATGTCTTCATCATAGTGGCATCGGAAGCTGTGGTGTGTCACGTAGTACACCCTTTTGCCCCAATAACTTTACTTGCAAATGTGCATGCAGTAAGTCATTGGTCAAGTTCAAGGCTTCTGGCTTCTGGTATATCATCAATACTGGACCCTCACCAAGACTTCTCTCAGATATCTGGCTGTTGTCCAGAGTTGTGGAGATCCTATGGCTTTGGGTCTGCAGACCAGTCCCTTCACATACTCCAGCAGCTCATAGATGTGGTAGATGTTGGCGTGGGCCAACTCAAGGTCCTGGATCTGGGCCTGGGTGATAGCTCTCCTGTGCCCATGCATTTGGGGCCATTTCTCTTACACCACCCCAGTGAAGGGCAGGCCAGCTCAGCACAGTACTTGGACATCAACATGGCTTCAGGCAGAAGCCCAGGCCTTTGGTGGTAACCTATGCCTCAGACATTAAGCAGACACTGCCAAGGTAGGACCACAAACCCAGACATGGCCCCCAAGCAGCATCACAGCCCTTGACCCTCAAAATGGCTTCAGGCAGCAGTACAGGGCACAGTTATCCGCTTGGCCCTTGAAGGTAACACAGGTCACAGGCATCAACACAGACCCCAGCTGCAGTAGAACCATGGACCCAGAGGTCTGGATATCACCATGGCCTCAGGTAGAAGCACAGACCAATCAGATCAATTTGACACTGTACCACCACACACACCCAGAGACATGAGTATGGCCCCAGGCGCCAGCCCAAACTACAGACATCCCTCAGTGGTAATACAAGGCCACAGGTAGACCCCCGCTACTGTAGGCCAATAGACTCAGACATGGCCCTTAGTGGCAACCAGGCCTGAGCATCACCATGGCCTTGGGTGGTTGTACAGGCTTCTCATATCAGCCTGTTCCTGTCTCCAGCTCCATCTCTCTCCACAGCACACAAACCACTCAGCTTCTCTTCCATCTCTCCATCATTTACTCTCTCTCTCTCTCTCTCTCTCTCTCTCTCTCTCTCTCTCTCTCTCTCCTCTCCCCATTTCGTATTTGTTCATTGTAGCTGCAGGGCCCAGATGGGCAGGCACTTGGGTGTTTTCTGGCCTGACCCAGGGCCTTGGGGCCAGGACAGGTATTTCAAACTCTGCCATCTTTAAGGAAAGTAAGAAAACTAGTCACTATGGTTTCTGATGTGTCTTAGTTTGCTGCAACAAAACACCATGACCAAAAAGCAAGTTGGGAAAAAAAGGGTTTATTCAGCTTACACTTCCACACTGCTGTTCATCATTGAAGGAAATCAGGACAGGAACTCAAACAGGACAGGACCCTGGAGGCAGAAGCTGATGCAGAGGCCATGGAGGAGGCTGCTTACTGCCTTGCTCAGCCTGTTTTCTTATAGAATCCAGGACCACCAGCCTGAGCATGACCCCACCCACATGGGATGGGCCCTCCCCCTCCCTCATCAGTCACCAATTGAGAAAAAGGCCTACAGCTGGATCTTGTGGAGGTATTACATCAACTGAGGCTCCTTCCTCTCTGATGACTCTAACTTGTGTCAAGTTGACCCAAAACCAGCCAGTACATGGTATTAAACAAAACACTATCAAATAAAGATATATGTCTTTTTAAGCTTATTCTTAATGTAAACTTAGAAAACTACTTTTCTGTATCTTAGGGCTTGGTGGCCTTGCTGTTTTGGTTGTGCTTTTTATCAGCATTTTGGGAAAACCATTGTGAGGCAGAGTCTCAAGTAACTTACTGTGTAGATGAGGATGGTCTTGAATCCTGATCCTGTTGCCTTAACCTCCCAAATGCTAGGGTCACAGGTGTACACTACCACATCTGACCAGCATTTAGAAAATACTTGTGGAAAAGGTTTAGAGGTGGAAAGATAATTTATTCTAGGTCATCATCTAGTTAAGCACTGTTAACATCGTCCCTTTTATCATTTCTTATTCCAAAGGTTCCTTCTGTTCGTGTAGAGGTACATCTTCCTAGAGACAAATCTGGGGAAGTGGACTTCCAGTCGCTGGTTTCACAGTTGAAGGAGACTTCAAGCTTACAAGAGCAAGCTGATATACTCTACATGCTGTACTCAATGAAGTAAGTGATGGCTATTATTGGTATACATTAATGCACACATTGTGAGGAAGTATAGCATGTTAGTCAGCTTTCTCTCTTATAACAAATGCCTGCGTCAGTTTATTAAAAGAAAAGGTTCACTTTCGAGCTCAAAATGTTCCTTATTTTAATATGCTTTGTAATTATTTATTTTATGTGTATGAGCGTTTTGCTTGCATTTATTGCTGTGCACTCCAAAGCTTGAAGAGAGTGTTAGATTCCTTGGAACTGGTGTTACAGATGGTTGTGTGCCACCATGTTGGTGCTGGGAATTGAACCCTGGTCCTCTGGAAGAGCAGCCAAATGCTTGTTACTACTGAGCAAACTCTGTAGCCACTAATATTAGTATTTAATAGAAAATATATTGATATATAACAGTATTCATTTTGCTATTTTTTTCTGCTTCAAACTCATTTTTAACATAGTTCAAAAATTTTTTTTGTGGTAAGAGAGAATACAATAAAGGATGTAAGTCTGTATTTTCCTCTAATGAAAGGTCATGTTTCTACTCATGTTTAGTAGAGTTTGTACTATGTTAGACACCTAGTTATCCTTAATTATTATTTAAGAGTAAAAGGTATAAAAAGCCTTTAAATAATAACCTGAATTCCCTTTAACTAATAACTTGAATTTGATTATTTTAACTATATAAAGTTGCTCTTTTTCATATGGAAAAAGAGAAAAAAACATTTTATTTTGGCTTATAGTTTTGGAGATTTCATTCTATTGTTGGTTGGCCATGTTGCTTTATGGTCTGTGATGAGGTACCAGATCATGGCAGCAGCAGTGATCACCATTCACTTCATAACTGGGTTACAGGAGAGAGAGAGAGAGAGAGAGAGAGAGAGAGAGAGAGAGAGACAAAGTAATAGAACAGTGTCCTAGTATCTCCTACAAGGGCACACCTCAGTAACCTAATCTAGGCTCTGCTTTATAAAGGTTTCCACCATCTCCCTAAAATTACATAGGTAGAGGACCAAGAGTTTAACATTTGAGGACTATCCAAGATCTAAACTATAGCACACAGTAAATGGATCACAGCATTTGAGCTTCATGTACCTGTTTAGTACAGTTTACCAATATACTCATGGTGTGATTTCAAAGCCTACATTGTATACATTCACAAAATTAGTATTATTCCTGCCTCATAAAAATTATTATAAATAGCTGGAAATCTAGGGCTGAAGAAGTAGTTCATTGATTAAGAGGACTAGCTCCTCTTCCAGAGAACCTAGGTTGGATTCTCAGCACACACATAAGGGTTCACAACCAACCATCTGTAAGCATGGGATCTAGCCCTCTCTTCTGGTCTCTGTGGGCATCAGGCACACCTATGGCACACAGATACACACGCAGGCAAAATAACCATACATATAAAATAAGGAATAAAATTGTGTGTGTATAAAATCCATAATGCAATGCCAGGCCATAATAGGTAATCAATAACAGATAAATATGATTATCAGTATTGTGGTCCAACACAGATTCCCTAACTGGACTGGAACGGAGTCGCGAGGAATAATCAAATGCAGCTTACACGGTCATCATGGAAGGGCAAGATCTCTCCTTTGTTATCCAAACACCTTATATATCATCATATCAATTGAGCGGGAAAACACATTAGGCTGTCTCCTAGGCAACCAGGTGCATGGGCTCAAGTCACGTCTGTATCTACCTGTATTCTAGCAGTCAGGTAGGCCATAAATTAGCATCTCTATAAGACATCCTCCAAATTACAAAAGAAGGAAGCACCAAACCTCTTAACTCTTAAGTCATCAGCTTCAGCCAACACCTCTTCTCAGGTAATCTACATTTATAACAAAAGAAACTAGGAGCAGCACATCCTGGCTATTGTTAAACAGAGACAGCTTGTCTGCAGAGTTCGTGACCTCCTCAGACCGGGCTTATGGCTCTTGTGCCATACAGAAATATGGGCCTACACTTATAGAAGCCTATTGGTAGATTGTGTGTGTGTATATCTGTATATATGTTGTGTGTACATGTCTGTGTATACGTGCATGCTTGTGTGTGAAGGTATATTTGTAGAGATGCATATGCATATGTGTGTGTAGGTCAGAAGTCAGCCTTGCATGTCAGTCCTCAGGCACTATGCGTCTTGTTTTTTGAGACAGGGTCTCTCATTGACGTGGGCCTTGCCAGTTAGCCTAGGCTGGCTATATCTGCTTCCCCTGCACTGGGATTAAAGAATGTGCCACCACACCTGGCTTTTTTAATGTTGGCTCTGAGAATCAAACACAGGGTCTCATGCTTGCATAGCAAGCACTTTACCAACTGTTCTGTCTCCCCGGTCCTATATTCCTAACTCTCAAAAGAAAGTGGGCAAGATTGTCAAAGACCAGCCTCGACCGACGAAATTCATATGTTCCAGGGTAGGAGCATAAGGATTAGAATTACTAAGCAAAAGGAACAGAGATATGAGAGAAATAAAAGTAAGAAACAGAGAACAGCATCGGGAGGGAAATTCAGTAAATACTGAATCCTGAATGTGCCCATGCTTTTTTTTCATACACTTTTATACGCCAATACAAAAGGGGGGGAAGAAGGCAAAAAACCCACTTTAACATGACACAAAGGACAACCAGAATAGTTACTTGTTTCAATACTTGAGACATCAAGCCATTATTTCCTGAGTAAAGCATTTGATGTTTTGGGCAGGATATGCAGCAAATAAACCCTAGACCAAGTATCCTGTAGGCAGCCACTCCCTATGTCAAACCTCCTATTTTAAATGAAGGAGCAGGAATTGAATTCTCTGACCTTTGGTCAGGGTGGAGTGGATCCACCTCTATGGGCCATCTTAATGTCCAAAACACCAAGTAACCACACTCTAGGTCAAGGTTTTTTGTTTGTAGCCACATGTGTTGTCAACAACTTTGAAAGAGTGAAAATAAGCTGGTAAACTCTCTGACCTTTAGTTAAGGTGGAACAGGCTCACATCTGTGGGCCCTCATACACGGTAACTAATGCTTCTAAGAAAATACGGCACTCAGGAGCCTGAGTCAGCATGATGATTTCCATGGATTCAAAGCCAGCTGTAGTTTCATA
The DNA here is from genome assembly GCF_000317375.1 of Microtus ochrogaster. NCBI lineage: Eukaryota > Metazoa > Chordata > Mammalia > Rodentia > Cricetidae > Microtus > Microtus ochrogaster. The sequence goes on from NC_022026.1 coordinate 21,277,573, forward strand.
GTGAGTTCTGATGCCACCAGAGTCTAAACTTGGTGAACTAATGGGTTTTATTGGAATTATTTATAGAAGCATGGGTGAGGAGTCACTTACAGGAGCAGACATTACTCAAAGATAGCTGCATCACCAATACCCATCCCCGCTTGGGTGGCAGTTCACAAAAGCTGGAAACCGGGAACATACTGCGTACTCTGCAGGCAGCTCAGCAGGTTGAGGTCTCCCCTCCAAGTAATCAGTTAGTCGAAACCTCTTCCAGGCAGCTCTGCTGGTGTTGTAGGAGAACGCTAGTTTGTTCCTGGCTGCTCAACCCTGAAATAATCACACAGAAACCATATTATTTGCAATACTGTTTGGTCAATAACTTAAGCGTATTTCTGACTAACTCATATCTTAAATTAACCCATCTCCATTAATCTGTGTATTTCTCTAAGGCTGTGACTTACTGTGTCTGTCTCCAGTGGGACTACATGGCTTCTCTCAACTCTGCCTTTCTTCTCCCAGCATTCAGTATAGTTTCCCCCACCTACCTCTATTCTGTTTTATCACAGGTCCAAGACAGTCTCTTTATTAACCAATGGTATTCACAGCATACAGAGGGGAATCCCACATCATGCTGGTTTCTGCTTCTTCTAGGCAGTTGGTGGGTCTTTCTTTGTAGCTTGGCTTATATGAGATTCTTTGTAGTTTTGCTTGTCTGAGATTCTTTTTGTCAGTTTGATGGCCTGAGAGTGACACAGCAATATTTATTGCTTATTCTGGGAGTGAGATGCCTAAAGAATCTGGTCAGTTTCAGGGACTTCCGGAAGCTTGTTTGAATTGTTTACCTTTGGCTTAAGGTGTTACCCTTTGGGTTGGAATGTTTCAATCTGGTGGGAAACTGCTACACAGCAGCTAACCCGGGATCCAGAGTGAGATGCCACAGAATCACTAAAAAAACAGAGAGGCTTATCAGAAAAAGAAACAATATTTTTGAGTGTTTGCTTACATGTAAGTTACCCTGATAGGTATTTGCTGTCTTCTACTCAGCATGTGAAAATGAACTCATATAATTTCCTGCCCATCCAACCTGCATAAAATAAGCAGTAATTTTTATATTGTGGTGACCAGGGAGAATTAGAACGGAACCTCTCTTCTAAACGTGCCTTGAATGCCAAGGTTGCTGATGCCATGCACACATACAAAGAGGGTACGGACTAATGGGACACTTTCTGGGAGAGCAAATGAGGCCCCTAAATTTCTTCTGAAAAACTTAATAGAGTAAGAAGAATAGACCTGAGGTTTGGGCATGATTGGGCGTGAGGCTTGGGTTACATTCTCACTAGCACCAAAGGAAGGATCCCTTGGAATTTCTTGATAAGAAGTGGATGCATTTGCCCTGTTTTTCGGCTAAGTTCAGTACATGATTTGTACAACACCTTTTCCACTCATATATCTGATGTGGGTTCTTAGAGAAGCAGACAATGTAAGAATATCTGTAGACACAGACATCAAATCCTAAGATAGAAAAAAAAAGGTTCTTTTCAACAAAAGACTTAGGAAATGGGCAGCTAAACAAGACATACAACTTTTAAAGATAATAGTCACTCTATTCCTGCCACACACCATACAAAAAATTTTTTGAGGGCCCACCCCTGCCAACAAGAACTGAGTAAGTCCTTACAGTATTCTTACCCAGTTTAAATAAAACAGGTAGTATTTCACCTTTCTACTGCCGGTGTGTCAGTGAAGGACAAGGAGGCATCTGGGACTTGCCTGTCTCATGAACATCCATCCCCACCTGGTGATGGGGCACCCCTTCTTCAGTAAATGCTCTCAAAGCAGACTAGTCAAGAGTTTGATCACTGAGTATAAATCCTAGGTCAGCTTTGTCCACATCGGGGATGGTAACAAAGTGACCCTTTCCCACTCTAGGGTGGAAAGCCTAGTGAGGAGCTTCACTCTCGTTCAGCAGTAAAGGGGACACTCCTTCTGCTGTCTCTCAAGGAAGGCCAAATGGGGAAGCCACACTTCATCCCCAGAAAGTGGTAACAAGGCAGCATATGCTTCCCCTAGCGGTACATTATCAGAAAAGGCCTGCTGGGATGCATTTATTAAGTTCCACATTATTGCACCATATTACCCCAGATGTTTAGGATACCAGTGATTGTTATACCAATCGATTGTTATACCAAGAACCAGGAAGTTCTCAGCTTGAATGGGCAAAAGGAATTGATAAGTCAGCAGAGATAAGGTATATGCTGCAATTAAACAAAAAAATCTCATAGAGGAACTATAAAATTGCTTCACAAGTAACTATTAATACCCCAGAAACAAATGAAAACTAAATGTTTGAGCAAAGAAATAGAAAGCCTAAAGGAAAGCTAAACAGATATTTTAGAAATAAAAACTATAGTAATCAAAATGAAGCAGTGGAATATAAAGCATTGAAACTTGAACAGAGAACTCTAGAAATTACAAAACTTAAACAACAGAGACATAGACCACAAAAGTAAATAGGGTCTCAAGAGCATGTAGGAAAAAAACATGACACAATGTTTTAATTATTTAGAATATTAAGTATTATACTTTAATACTATCAGTGTTAAAAAGCATCTGATTAGCCAATGTTTTGTTACAGTTGATTTGTTGAATTCCAAACATAATTCAAGTCCACACATTGTACTTGGTTACTATATTTCTATAAGTGCTTTTTAAATGTCTGTACTCTCTCTTCCTAATATTGGTTTGTTCTGTAGAGTTCACATTCTTCATTTTGCTGAGTGTCCCCTCATGATGTTATTTAAACGTGTTTCACTTTCCTTTGTATTGCCTATAAGTGGATAGTTATTACCACATATTTGATAGATCTGCATTCAATTTGTAAAGCAAGACAAGTTCAGAGGTGATAATATCATACCAGAAAGGGTGGAATGTATTGCTGTTAACTCTTTCTCTTATGTGGAGAGTAAGACCCCCCAAGCTCTGTACATACTGGGCAAGTGCTATACCACCGAGCTACATATCCAGCCTATGATTGTTCCTCTTTTTTATCATATTAAGATTAATCCTATCTGGGCTTGGTGGTGTGTACCTGTAATCTCAGCATTGGGAGATGGAACCTGGACGATGGACTATAAAGCTGATCTTGGCTACATAGTGAGTTCAAAGCCAGCCTAAGATACGTACACTGTTTCAGAAAAATAATGGCTAGGGGTGCTGCTCAGCATTGAAGCATTTACATAAGATGCAAAAGCCCCTGGGTTCTATCACCAGCATGCCACAGTAACAACGAAAGATTAATCAGATATTTTTCACCTATGCTAGTGTTTCCTTTAATGATTATAACATCTAATACTGGTCACTGCCCAGATCTAGTATTTTATTAGGGATTGCCAAATCTTAATCTTCAAATTCTACATACTAATCTTTTTAATGTGCCCACTTAAGTTTCTTCCCTGTTGAAAATTCTCCAATTTGTTTCCCTTAAGCAGAGGGAAAAAAAGAGTTTAAGAGTTAATGTAGCATACAGGAGCCCCCATGATAAAGTTCCTGCCTGCTTTCAGACCCCTCTTTTACCATCTTGTGTTCTGTAATTGGTGTTCTAGCAATCATGTTGTTTCTCACATCTGTGCATTCACTCGTTATTCTGTCCGTGGGGGACCTTCTTGTCCTCCTCCTTCAGACTGACTCACAGCTTCTGACATAGTCTCAAGGAAGTAGCTGGAAACCTTCCCTTTCCTACCTTTTTCTCCTTAGGCAAGCCTCTAACATAGTGTGTATGACTGTTGCCCTATTGGCATGCTGTTTTCATGCATTTGTCTCACCTCTCTAGATGAAGCTCCTCAAGTTCAGAGACTTACTTTCATTGTAGCTGCAGACTATAACCCTGTGCCTGCCACATGTACATAGTTTGGACAAAAGAATGCATACCCTTGCCGGGCAGTGGTGGCACACGCCTTTAATCCCAGCACTTGGGAGGCAGAGGCAGGCGGATCTCTGGGAGTTCGAGACCAGCCTGGTCTACAAGAGCTAGTTCCAGGACAGGAACCAAAAGCTACGGAGAAACCCTGTCTCGAAAAAAATCCAAAAAAAAAAAAAGAATGCATACCCTTATTCAGTTCTTATACTTTTTCATGAAGGGGTTACTTAATAGTACAAGGCCCTGGGTTTAGTCCCTAGCACAGAATTAAAAAAAATACAAAAATCACAAAAAGACCAAAAAGGAAGAGCTTTTTAAAATGAGCAATTCAGTACCTATGTTTATTATAGATGTGGAAATCATTTCAGAAAGCTGTATCAACATAGTCAAGGTTGCACAACTAGGGAAATATATTAGATAAAAAGTTATTGTTGTCTTTGTTTTGTTTTGTCTGTTTTTAAACAACTCCAAAGCATTTCTTTCAACTTACGTTACTTAGTGAGCAAGTGAAAACACACAAGTATTCCCATTATCTGAAAAGCACCCCCATCAAAGTGAAGCATTTTTACAATTCATATATATTTTTGATTTTTTTTGAGACAGGGTTTCTCTGTGTAGCCCTAGCTGTCCTGGAACCCACTTTGTAGACCAGACTTGACCTGTCCAGCAGGCCACGTAATTTGTGAGATTCTCCCCTCCTTTTCAGAATCTTTAAGAATGTCTCTAATTATACCATAAAAGCTAAAGAATGATTTAGGGACCTCTTCACCCTTTCTTAGAAGTTTATTGATACTCTTGCCTACCCTATTCCATGTTAGGGGCTGAATGTCCAGGCCATTTAAGATTAGCCAGGGACATTTTTCTTCAATATAACAGAAAAATTGTAAGAGGTCCTTTTTTTTTTAACTCTTATACCTCTTTCCCGTAATGTAGTCTTTATCTCTCTTATAAAGAGGGCCTCTTTAGAAGCCGACTTACCCATCCTAATAAGATAGCCGAATTTACCTCAAGACGATGCAAAAGCGATGCAGGACGTCTCTACCAAAGTACACTCCGGAGCGCTTTTTTCTTCAATTGGGGGCTGTCCAGTGACCACCAATCCTCGAGCTGCCCCACGTTGGGCGCCACTTGACCTGTCCAGAGGCCACGTAATTCGTGGGCCTCGAGTTCAGGATCACCTGGGTAGGAAGGGAGGGAAAGAGAAAAAGAACCAAGCGCATATAAAGAATCAACAGAGTCGGTCTGAGATGCGTCAAGATTCCGTTTATTGCAGGCAGGGGTTTATTCTTATAGAATGGTTTTGGTAGGGAGGGGTAGGGTTAGAGGGGAGCGGAAACTATCGCGCCCTAGGCCAGGAAGGAAGCAATATATCTCTAGAAACATCTAGTGGTTAGGCCATGTCTTGGAACACCTTGTGGTCAGGTCGTTTTGAGAACTGTATCACAGCTATTTTTGCAGCAAGCTGTTCTTGCAGAGGGGATGAGGAAAATTGGCCAGTACTTTAGGTCGGGGGGCTTCTTGGTCCCCAACACAGACTCACTTTGAACTCACAGGCCTGCTTCTGCCTTCTGAGTGCTGGGATTAAAGGCATGTGCCACCACATACTTCATGTATTAAAAAAAATAATTGAACAAGCTAGTCCTGATGACATGCACCTATAGTCTCAGCTATCTGGGAGACTGACACAGAAATATGACTTAAGTCCAGGAGTTTGAGTTGAGCCTAAGCAGCATAGCAAGATCTATATCTATAGTCTATTGATGATAATTGCTGATAGCATGAAGAACACAGATAAACAGAAATATTTTTCACAGTCGCTACTTGATTGGAATATGCTTTCTTACAATGGGAATTACTAAGTACACAAGCTATTTTCGCAGTGCTCAGGATCAAACTGATGATTTGTTCATGTAAGGCAAATCATCTCTTGTAGAGTACACTCTGAGGCCTTGGGTTTTATATTTTTACATCGCTTAAGCTTCAACAAACTGTTAAGCAAAGAACACAAATTTGACTGTTATGGAAATTTAATTTGAAAGTCAAGATAAGGATTTGAAAGTCATGTATCCTGAAGTCCTGAAGGTATACTTACGACAGTAATTGTCCCATATCCATTTATTTGCTAATAAAAAAGAATTATCAGCCAGGTACAGTGTCATTAGCCTCTGCCTCTCTGCCCTTCTGACCCTCTCTGTCCCTCTGCTCCTCTCTGCACCTGCCTCTTTTAAAATGTCTTTAACTTTGGTTTCTGCAACATTTCCCCTTAAGTAATATTCAGATTAGGGTCTTTTTTTTTTTTGCAGGCCTGCCACTAAAGTTCCTTTCTTTGAAAACATTAGTCTTACTGCAGATAGTGTTAATTTTGATCAGCTGAGTTGATCCTTTATTTAAGGAAGTGCCTTCCAATTTCCTTCACTAAAAAGTTATTACGTTGGTTACTCTTTGCAAGCAACCTTCTGTAAATATAACTATAAATAGCCCATTGGTTTTTAACTTGCACTTGCTTGTTTCGTAACCTGCTGCAGCCAACACAGCCTGGATAGCCAAGACTGGCGGGGGTGCAGGAATTGACACATGGAGGCTTCTTTTCAGGTGGAAGAACAGCAACCTTTATTTTGCCCAGCAACCTTTTATACCTCAACTCCTGTGGAGACCCACTGGCCAGAAAGAACACAAACATCCTTGTAACAGACCACAAGGAAGTTCCGCTGTCAGTCAGGGAGAGTGAGGGCAGCTGGATCACAACAACTCTCCCATTTTATTTTATAATACCTTGCCTGTCATGGGGAAGAGCCCTCTAATATTCCCTGTCTTGGGTAGCATCCTGCCCCCAAAGTATTGCCCATCTGTGGCTACCCAGACACATAGCCCTAAACCAAGTATCCCCAGGACTGACAGCACCAACGAGCCAGACCAGCGCTGCAACCATCTAGCATGCACTAACAGTGGTAAAATTAACAAAAGCAGTATTCCAAACCCCTCTCATATGACGGTTGAGTTCCATAACAGTAGCAGAAGCATGCAATACAGTGTCATGAGTAACTCACATAACAAGATTAACTATTGAAAGTCCAAAGATAGTTCACTTGCTCCTGAACCAGAGCCACTTGTTGGTTCAAGGTCAATATGCCCAATTGAATATGTGCATTAAGATAATTTTGAATGTCCAAAGCATTGCTGACTCTTTCAGCCTGCTGGTTGACAGTCTCAACTGTCTGCACAGTCTGTGAGAGAGCAAGTCTGGCAGCAGTAGCTGTGATGGCAAAGCTCTGCTCCAGCTGCCTTCTGGCCCTGTTGTGGGAGCTGCAGGCCTGCTTTTCGTCCCGCCCAGCTCCCTCACGGCTAGCTTTACCCGAAATAACAACACACAAATTGTATTCTTTTAAACACTGCTTGGCCCATTATATCTAGCCTCTTCTTGGCTAACTCTCGCACCTGGACTAGCCCATTTCTAATAATGTGTGTAGCACCCCAAGGTGCACTTACCGGGAAGATTCTAGCCTACGTCCATCCTGGGTCGGAGTCTCATTGCGTCTGCACCAGAGAGCAGAGCTATCAAGTCTGAGCTCACTTCCTCTTCCTCCCAGCATTCTGTTCTGTTTACTCCACCCACCTATGTTCTAACCTATGAAGGCCAAGCAGTTTCTTTATTTTTTAACCAATGACCTTCCTCCATCATGGCCCCAGGCGCACTCACTCTGGATCCAAACTGCTGCACGGAGTGGAGGGAAGCAGGCTCACTGCTTCTGCTCCAAAACCATTGAAGGGGCCCCACTTTAATGATCTTTTAGGGAATTTGGGCATTGTCAACCTGTCTGACTACTTCCTGCTGAGTGGGGGGGAGGGGTGCTGCATTCTTGGGAGTATTTTACATCAACATTTCAGGGTGTCCCGGTGATTCAAACCACATATATTTGCAATGAATCCACAGATTCTCATCCTCTATGGAAACAAAAGCAGAAACTCTTTTCTAAAGCATCAAATTCGTAGGCCCATATTTTAAAGTCAAAGTACCTTTCTTAAAAGTTCCCAGAATAAATTGTCTTTCTCCAGTCCAAAACAAAATAGACAACACAATCAACAAAATAATATATATCTCTACACATTCTATCTTTTGAGATCCTCAATTCACCTTCCTGCCTCCTTTTTATTTCTTCTCTACTGGTCAATCTTCCAGAGGGCATCCCTCAGAGCATCTCTGGGGATGAAGACACACATACTCCTTTTAATCTGACTTGGCTTGTTCCCAGTCTAAAACATTTAAACCCCCTCCTGTACAAAATCTTTGGCTGTCTTCCTTGTTACTTCTGTGCCTTGTTGCTTTAAGAGTTTCAGTTACTTTTTGAAGCCTTTCAATTCACCCTCCCACCTTTTTATACTTGCTTATCTTTTGGAAGATGTCTCTCAGAGTTATCTCTGGGGATGAAAAATTAGAACACTACCTTCCCCAATACGCTCCTTGATTTAGCTGGTGGTTGGAGCTACCCCGTTCACGTATCCCCACTTTCCAGATCTCAATGGGACCTCCACTTGCTGCAGCCAACGCAGCCTGGATAGTCAAGACTGGAGGGGGTGCCGGGATTGACACATGGAGGCTTCTTTTCAGGTGGAAGAACAGCAACCTTTATTTTGCCCAGCAACCTTTTATACCTCTACTCCTGTGGAGCCCCACCAGCCAGAAAGACCACAAACATCCTTGTCAATTACAGACCACAAGGAAGTTCCGCTGTCAGTCAGGGGAAGTGAGGGCAACTGGATCACAGAAGTACCCATTGATGACACATTTTTCATGTTTTAAAAAAACCAAAAAAAATTGGTATTTGAATAGGCAATAAGTTCTTATAGTTCAACTTTTTTCTAATTTTATTCTATGTGTATGAGTGTATGCATATTTTGCCTGAATGTTTGTATGTACACCATGTATATACCTGATGCCTAGAGGTCAGAAGACAGCGTCAGATTCCCTGGAACTGAGTTATAGATGATTGTGAGCCAGCATGTGGGTGTGGAAAACCGAACCCCTGTCCTCCTCAACAGCAATACATGTTCTTAACTACTGAGCCTTGTCTCCAGACCCTTGTGGTTCAACATGTTAAAAGTATGCAGCCAGGCAGTGTTGGCACACACCTTTAATCCCAGAACTTGGGAGGTAGCGGCAGGTGGATCTCTGTGAGTTCAAGTCAGTCTGGTCAACATAGCAAGTTCCAGGATAGCCGGGGCTATACAGAGAAACCCTTTCTTGAAAAAACAAAACAAAAATTATTCAAAAATATATAGCGAAAGGGTCAAATATTTTCCCCATTTCTAAATAATCAGCTTTTTCGTGGTCAGTGTTATTTTTGTCTGTGCATTCTCCTAGGTACATTCTATGCATACATATGTAAATATAGACATATATGCGGGTATTTATAGCCCTGTGTATCCAATGTTAGCATAGTTCATACATTGTTCTATATGCCTTTGTTTCACCAATACTGTGTATCTTAAAGATCACTACATACATATTCCAGTTACCTACCACTTCATTAAAAAAATCACCTCAATACCCAATAGCTTGAACAGGAGTTTACCATAATAAAAATGTGGAACCCTAAAGTGTCTTTAATAGTTCTTAGATTGTCTGATCTTGACTAGGCAGTTCTTCCTCAAGGTCTGACATTCAGCTTTTGTCAGACATTGAGCCATGAATGAAGTCAGCCAGGTTTTCTCACTCATATACTCAGGAGTAGATACTGGCTATCAGCTACAAATTCATCCTCATTACCTACAGCTCTAATGCCTTCAGATGATGCCCCATATGTCCTTCCTCCAGCATGACGACAAGGTTCTTACAGAGTTACAAGAGAAGACAGGGTGGAAACTATATTTTCTTTGATGACCTAGCCTCAGAAATTATCCAGTCTCTCTGTTACGAAGCAGACCTGGTGGTGTCCTGTTTTTCTTGGTTTGCTTTCTGTGTAGACCAGACTGGCTTTGAACTCACAGAGATCTCCCTACCTCTGCTTCCCAAATGCTGGGATTAAAGTTGTATGTACTATACCCAGCTCTTCCATTTCTTTTTATGTAGTGAGGAGCAGCGGGCATGCTTTTCATCCTGCCTGGCTCCCACACAGCTAGCTTTACACCCGAAATAACAACACACAAATTGTATTCTTTTAAACACTGCTTAGCCCATTAGCCCTAGTCGCTTATCAGCTAATTCTCACATCTTGATTAACCCATTTCTAATAATCTGTGTAGCACCACAAAGTAGTGGCTTACTGGGAAAGATTCAGCATGTCTGACCTGCGTCCATCTTGGGCCGGAGCTTCATAGCATCTGACCAGAGAGGAGAGGCATGGCGTCTGGCTCACTTCCCTTCTTCCCAGTATTCTGTTCTGTCTACTCCACCTACCTAATTTTCTGACCTATCAGACCAAGCAGTTTTCTTTATTGATTAACCAATGAAACAACAGATTGACAAATGACCTTCCCACATCATTTTTATTGATGACTAAATAAATTACATTAGGGTGGTTTGCAGGAGCAATGGTGCCTACCTTTTATTTTCTTAATAGATATGAAAAACTGTATTATTTAAATATATTATAATTTATTTAACAATACTCCTAATAATGATGAACATTTGGGTATTTTCTAGTCATTCACTATAGCAAACAGTGCTTCTGGTGAATTACCTTTTAACTGAAATTGCTTCATATATATGGAAAGAATTTATTCTACAGTTAAACCACAAGAGCAGAAATGGTGGGTCATATGGGAATGTAATTTAAGTATTGTAAAAACTGCCAGGCTCTTTGCAGAATTTGCAAATAGCTCTCTAGAGACATTGCTTCAATCTTCACTCCTACAAGGGACTGTTTAAGTGATAAGCCACATCAATTTGGGGGCTTTTTAAGAGCTAGATATAATAAAATGTTATCTTGATATAATATGCATTTTAATTTTTCTTACTACGTGTGAAGTTGACTGCCTTCTTCTATATTTATGGGATACCAGTGTTTATTTTGCCCAATTTTCCTTTGTTGTTGTTTACTTTATCTATTTCAATTTCTTTATTTGTTTTTAGCTGAATTGGCCTATGAATTACAATTATTTTTCCTCTTTTGTAATTTGTCCTGCACTTTGCATACTGTCTTCAGTAAGAATGCTTTACTGTTTTGTATGTATAAAATTACTGAACTCCAGTTTTGTGGCTTCTGCTGATGTTTCATAGCTAGAAAATCCTTTTCCTTCCAGCATTATGAGCTAATTTCCCTTAAGTTCTTTATCATTTTAATATTTGTGTCTTCACACATTTAGAATTGTAAGATACACTTTCAGGCACTGATCCAACTTTTTCCAGAAAGCTACTTGATGCTTTTAACATCATTTAATAAGTAATCTACATTCATCATATACTAAATTCCTAATTTCAGATAACTTTCTATATCTCTAAATTGATTTGTGTAACAGTAATTGTATAATAATCACATATCTGTCTCCTTTCAACACAAACCAATTCTAATGTTCATTAAATACAGTGTGCTTTCAGAACTTAAACCTTTTTCAGTGATGTTGAAGCTTGAGATGTGGGTAAAAGAATGCATTGTGTCAAAGCATAGCTAAATTATAAAATTGGTGTCGTAGACATTTAATTTCAAGATTGGGAGATTGACTCTTATGGTTTTATAAGTGTTTTTAATAAATAGTTTTTTACTAAAAAAAAGGCCAAAACAGGCATATCCATTATAACAGTAAAAGAAAATATTTTTCTCATTTTTAATGTACTCCCATCTTTAAAATTCCAGAGGACCTGACTGGGACACTGAATTGTATGAAGAAAGAGGTGCTACTGTCAGGGAGCTTCTTAGCGAACTATATGGCAAAGTTGGTGAAATTCGGCACTGGGGTCTGATCCGATACATCTCTGGGATCTTAAGGAAGAAGGTGGAAGCACTTGATGAGGTACTAATAAGTTCTTGAATTTACTCAAAATCTAAATGGGGAATACTTTAAAACTCTGTGCTGGGAGTATAGCACAAAGGTAGGGTAGTGCCTACTTTTCCTGGAGTCCTCGGTTCAAGCCTTTGCACTGCAGAGGGATACCTTGATTTTCCTAATTGTTTTTTAAACAACTGCAACTTCTAATTGTTTTCAATTGCACGTCAAGTTTCTGATACTCAGCTTTTTATTTGTGAATGTTTGGAAATCTGAAAATTTTGGAAAGGGTAAGTAAGCTCTGCTCCCTCTTCATAGGCCTGCACAGACCTTCTCTCATACCAGAAACACCTGACGGTAGGACTTCCTCCAGAACCTCGCGAGAAGACCATCTCTGCGTGAGTGGGGCATATGGTTGGCTTTTTATAAGGTTTCGCTGAGCCTTTAAGAAATTGGGTGAACTTGCCACAATTCTCTTGTCCTAATTTGTATACGTTCTTATATACAGAGCTGCAGAACAGGAAAATGATGGGATACAAGCAAATGAAAAGAGAAAACTTATAGGAAGTAACACTTAGTTTTTTTCTTATTGATTTTTCTAAATCCCTTAATTCTACTCATTCTAAAAACACACAAAACACAGAACGTCAGGAGTTAACAACATAAAAGGCAACCCTAATCTGAAAAAGAAATAGAAGAAAGTATATGGCTAGAGCATTGGGCTGTTATATGCAGCTCCATGCTGCTGAAGAAGGAATCAAAGGTGTGAAGGTTAAAGTTGAAAGGGGAAATGGTCACTCACAAAGCACTCCGAGTGCACGTCTGCAGGAACACCACCATCAGCTTCTTTCTTTGTAGCCATTATGCTTATTTGTCACATGGTAAAGATTAACAGTGAAACACTGGTCTGGAAAGACATCGAGGGGTGAGTTTTAAATGAAAGTTCTGGTAATATGGCAAGAGTGTGCCTCAGAGGCAGTGCATGAGAGTTTTGCTGTGAAAGAACTAAACTTGGTGAGCTGTTGTGGCAGGGGTTTGGACTTGCACTGTTTTAATTTTAAAATATATTTAGGCTAAATGATTGTAGACTTTGGTTTTCATTCACTGTTTTCTTCTTTAGACCTCTACCATATGAGGCACTCACTAAGCTAATAGACGAAGCCAGTGAAGGAGACATGAGCATCTCAATCCTTACACAGGTGGGCAGCATTAAAAAGCCTAACCTGGCAATTGATGTTTCAGTATTTGTTTTTAATTGACCTGACAACTTGCAAAACAGACATTGTGACACTCTAACTTTTGTTTATATCCATTCTGTACACAGGAAATAATGGTATATCTTGCCATGTACATGAGAACTCAGCCTGGCCTCTTTGCTGAAATGTTCCGACTTCGAATTGGTCTGATCATCCAAGTTATGGCAACAGAACTGGCTCACTCTCTTCGATGCTCAGGTATTTATTTAATTCAGTAACTAATTGTAGGTGGAATTCACTTCTAGGGCAGATCCATGGAGGTTGAAATCAGGACGGGAAGGAAGAACATTTTATTGATCCATTGTTGTTGATTATTTACTCTTTTTATTACTATTATTTTTTTGGCAGAGGGCCTGCCACTCAGCTACCAAATAAATCACACTGGCCTTAGCTTGGCTTGTTTCTAGCCAGCTTTTCTAAATTTAAATCATCCCATCTATCTTTTGCCTCCAGGCTTTTTATCTTTCTCTGTTTCTGTGTGCCCTTCTTTACATCTTTCTCTATGACTTGCTGTGTAGTTAGGTGGCTGGCCCCTGATGTCCTCCTCTCCTTGTTCTATCTTGCTCCTTCTTCTCCCCTCCCAGATTTCTCCTCCTATTTATTCTCTCTGCCTGCCAGTCCCACCTGTCCTTTCTGCTGCCTTTGGCGCCCTGCTTATCCAATTTGGACAGCATACATATCAGCAATCAAGGCAAGGGCAATTTCTTGCCTAGTGGCTATCTTTGCCACAGTAAAAGTAAACTCCACATGAAAGTTCTTCAATGTCCATCATTCTTTAATGAAGTAGATTGGTGTTGCCAGGAGCAGATATGTCTCATTGTCATAAAAAGCCTTATGTTATCAAAACATTTTTAAATGTCATAATCTGTACATCTTTGAGGTGTTTGAAGACCATCTTCCTATTTGAAATATTTCTCTGATTGACCTTAAAAACATACCTAACATGACCATAAATTTGATTGTATAGATGACTAACTACTAACCTATATATCTTTTATTGTCCTAAATAGTTTTTAAGGACTAGAACTTTATGTTACATTTTTTTTTTTTGGTTTTTTGAGACAGAGTTTCTCTATGTAACATCCCTTGCTGTCCTGGAACTTGCTCTGTAGACCAGGCTGGCCTCAAACTCACAGAGATCTGCCTCTCAAGTCCTGGGATTAAAGGCATGTGTCACCACTGCCTGCTTTTTATGTTACATGTATAAATGAGCTACATAGATTCAATACATTAAACAAGTGTAGAAACATGAATTTGTATCAATATACAAAACTCCATAGCAATATTTGAGATTAACCATAGCAATATTTGAGATTAATGTTCCTTCCCCACTTTTTCAAGAAAAAAAATCTCTTAATCTAACCTACTTTGTTTAGTTTTTTCCATGAGCATGACAAGTAACACCTTGCAGATAAGTCCCCTAGACAATGACACACATCCATAGCCCACCCAACAACCAAAAATCGCCCACCCCACCTATTGAGAATGGGAGTGTCATGTTCTCTAGACTGCTTCCTGTTGTCTGGGGGTGATGGCATCTTTAGGACACCCTGAGAAACTTTGGATAATGGTCAAGTCCTGAAAGAGCTAGCTGTATAATTTTTATTTTGTCTCTGTGTGATGGGAAAGTGTAGATAGAACTTATTTGAAGTCCCAGCTGGAGTAGTCTGTGATGCTGGACCATCTCAGCTAGTAGCTGAGATCTGGTTGTTCTGGATGCAGAACTGTAACAGAAGCATTCAGAGAGCCTGAATCACCAGGGCTACTTGTCTTCATTGGTATCTGGTCTTTTTGTTCTGAAAACACACAAACTTTTAAAGGTAACATACATATCTGCATTAATATAAGTATGGAATGTGTGGTGTGCACAAGTCAGCTAGAGATTTTTTTTATTTTATGTGTGAGCAGGTAAAAAAAGCGTTTGTCAACTTTATAAGTGCATTTGGACTATATAACAAAATTGCTATAGAAATATCTGTCTATATGAAAGTATGGCGTGTAATAATGAGTCTTGAGGACTCTGTAGCCAACAAGATATATCATGTCTCATCCAGTCTCAGAGCTGTTCCATGACAAGGGATCAGCATATATGTCATCTGTTCTGTAGTCTTTCCTGGCTTCCTCTGGCAAGTCTACAGCCAAGATCCTCAGGAAGTCTCCCCCATCAAACCTGATCTTTATAATTTTGAAGACGTTTAGGCTTTGCATTTCCTGTGGAAACAAAGTACAACCTCTCCCACAATGCAACACATTTCCTAGCTTTCATTATAAAGACAAGACATCCCTAAAGTATATAGGCTGGTTTAATTTAGCAGTCTCTTTCAGA
Organism: Microtus ochrogaster; assembly: GCF_000317375.1. Lineage (NCBI taxonomy): Eukaryota > Metazoa > Chordata > Mammalia > Rodentia > Cricetidae > Microtus > Microtus ochrogaster. Next base: position 21,292,970 of record NC_022026.1, read on the forward strand.
ATCCAGTGTCTCTCAGCAGCAGCCATTCTCTGTTAATTAGCCTTTTAAAAATTCAAAATTATCAAAGCACCATATAAGGTACAAACTCCCTTATTATAATGTTTCCCATTCTTAAGTGGCTAATTTTTAATATTATTGATTTTTATTGAGCTGTATATTTTTTTCTACTCTTCTCCCTGCCTCTCTTCTCCCCTGCAACCCTCTCCAAGGTCCCCATGCTCCCAATTTACTCAGGAGATCTTGTCTTTTTCTACTTCCCATGTAGATTAGATCCATTTATGTCTCTCTTGGGGATCCTCATTGTTGTCTAGATTCTCTGGGATTGTGATTTGTAGGATGGTTTTCTTTGCTTTATGTCTAAAAGCCACTTATGAGTGAGTACATATTATATTTGTCTTTCTGGGTCTCGGTTACCTCACTCACAATGATGTTTTCTAGCTCCATCCATTTGCCTGCAAAATTCAAGCTGTTGTTATTTTCTGCTGTGTAGTTCTCCATTGTGTAAATGTACCATATTTTCCTTATCTATTCTTCAGTCGAGGGGCATTTAGGTTGTTTCCTGGTTTTGGCTACGACAAACAAAGCTGCTATGATCATAGTTGAGCACATGTCCTTGTGGCACAATTGAGCATCCTTTGGATATATACCCAAAAGTGGTATTACTAGGTCCTGAGGAAGGTTGTTTCCTAACTTTCTGAGAAATCACCACAATGACATCCAAAGGGGCTGTACCAGCTTGCACTCCCACCAGCAATGCAGGAGTGTTCCCTTTACTTATCTTAGGTTTGTTCCTAACTACTTCTTATAACTTAAATAATATTTTTAAATCTGTGTTCTTCCACAAGATTACCTCATCTTCTTACTGTTCATCCTGCTTCCTCCATTATCTGGCTGGCGACTCTGCCTTTATTCTTTCCAGAGTCCTCTCTGTCGCTGAAGTCCTGCCTAACCTCTTCCTGCCTAGCTATTAGCCATTCAGCTCTTTATTAAAATAATCATGAGGCACCTTGGCAAAGACATATCTTCACAGTGTAAATACTCCACAACAAACAAGACTTGAAAATTATTTATAGATTTGCCAAGATAACAATTTTAGTTAGAAAAATAATTGGGGGCCAAGGAAGCTATACAACAGACTTGTCAAACAGGTTTATCTAACCTTGATAGTGCTACATAACCTTTGCCAATTATTAAGTTCATGCTTGAAGACCACGTAATTGAGTTTAAAAGAAGTGAGATAGTGTTGGGACACACCTTTAATCCCAGCACTCAGGAGGCAGAGGTAGATGGATATCTGTGAGTTCAAGGCTTACCTGGTCTACAGAGCAAGTTCCAGGACTACAGGGAAACCTATCTCAAATAAACAAAAAAAACATAAAGAAAGAAAGGAAAAGAAAAACAGAGGAGGGTTGGGTGGTGGTGGCGTATGCCTTTATTCCCAACATTTGGGAAGTAGAGGCAGGCAGATCTCTTGAGTTTGAGGCCAAAAATGTTATCAATTTCTATTCTTGCAAATTGGTGTCTCCTCTGAATTCCAAACAATCACTGGTTATATTTCTCAGTTAACCTGTATATACAATATTTTGTTGTTTTTATTGTTTCTCTAGTTTACATGTTGTTCTATCCCTCCAAAATTAATAGTCAGCCTCTCAAAGTTAGGTACTATGTATCATACCTGCTTGTACTTACATTGCTTAAAATAATGACCCATATGTAGTATGCTCCTTGTAAATGAATAATGTTGAAGAACACATTCAAGTTATTTTCAGTATGCTTAGTAAATTCACCAACTCACCTCTGTTCTCTTTTAACCATATACACTGAGAAATTTTCAGTTTAACTGTGTGTGCATATATACATTCATTGCTTTTCTCTGAATGTCTTCCATTCCCCTTGATAGCCTTCATTCTCCTCACCCTCAAATAAAAACTGTATGGAGTTTCCCAGAAATGTTGTAATATGATGAAGAAGAAATTAGTGGGCAACCTAATCTAAAATCTAGGTAGTCAGTTCTTAAATAATTAAAATGTGGTGCTGTATGAATAGCCAATTGTATGTTGTTAGAAATTTATTCTGTAACTGCATCTTCTAAAGTGAGTGACTTAGAAATCCTATTAAAGGAAATAGAGGGTCTAATCCCCATCTAAGAGGAGAGGAAAGGGCACATCCAAGTGAGAGACCAAGTGTGGTCACATGTGCCTGCAATTCTGTCACGTCACAGACTGAGGCAGGAGGATGACAAGTTTAATACTAGCCTCGGTTGGGTCAGGCAGTCGTGGTGCACACCTTTAATCCCAGCACTTAGGAGACGGAGGCAGGAAGATCTCTGTGAGTTCAAGGTCAGCCTGGTCTAGAAAGTGAGTTCCAGGATAGCTAGGACTGTTATACAGAGAAACTATGTCTTGAGAAAAAAAAAAGATTACCCTAGGTTGCATATTGAGATCCTGTTTCAAGGGAAGAATGGGAAGTAAGGAGGATATGGTGGGCAAACTAGAAATTCCTTCTGCATGCATTTCTGTTCATTAGCTGAAGAAGCCACAGAGGGCCTGATGAATCTGAGTCCTTCTGCCATGAAGAACCTCCTGCACCACATCCTCAGTGGCAAAGAGTTTGGAGTGGAACGAAGTGGTAAGACCCAAGCGCTGAATTTACACTTCAGGGTACTTCATTTTAATTTTCCATTTTAGGATGTTTTCCTTCTAACAGAGGGTATCTTGGCTCCCAAATAAATAAAATTTAATTGGATAAAACATTTAAAGGCAAAGCTATCTTTTGGAACAAGATTTGCAAACTAAAAGACAACTTCAGTTTAAGAAAAGATTTTGGACTGGGGAAATGGCTCAATGGGTAAAGTGCTTGCCACACACACTTGATGACCTGAGTTTGGATCTATCACTTCTACAAAAGCTGGGCTCAGTAGCTTGTGTCTGTAATCCTAGCTCACCCTTATCCTAGTCTGCCTATATCAGTGTGGTAAACACCATGACCAAAAGCAACTTGCAGAAGAATACGTTTATTTGGCTTCCATGCACTTCAGGAACTGAAGTGGAGGCCATGGAGGAATGATACTCACTGACTTGCTCCTCATGGCTCACATAGTCAGTTCTTTATACCACCTTTCCACAATATCCTGGGCCTTCTTACATCAATAATCAGGAAAATGCCCAATAGACAGTCTGTTGAAAGCATTATTTCAATTGAGGTCCCCTCCTCTCAGATGACTCCAGTTTCTGTTAAATTAACAAAACAAAACTAACCAGGGGAGATGGGAGGCAGAGACAGGAGAATCTCAGAAGCTTGTGGCCAGCTAGCCTGGCATATGTATCATTGAATAAGAGAGGCTCTGTCTGAAACAAGGTTGAAGTCAGGGTCCAACACTTAAGGTTCTACTCTGACCTCCACATGCGCACCATGAGCAACATGTTTGCGCGCTCTCTCTCTCTCTCTCTCCCTCCCTCCCTTTCTCTCTCTCTCTCTCTCTCTCACAGAAACATACCATACACACACACACACACACACACACACACTTTTTAAAAAAGATTTGGAAATACAAGCATATGTGTAACTCTTCTTTTTCCTTAAATGCTATGACAACTAAGTAAATGAATAGCTGTCATGTTTCATTACAATTTTTATTTGCGCTTGCTTATTTATTGTCTGTCTGTGTGTATTGGGGGAGGGGTGCCACAGCACATGTGTGGAGGCCAGAGGACAACTTGCAGGAGTCGGTTCTCTCCTTCCACCATGTATGTCCCACGAATTGAACTCAGGTCACCAGACTTTGTAGCGAGTGCTTGCACCTGCTGGGCCATCTTACTGGCCGTCGTGTTTCTTTTTAACTGTGTAATAAATTACCTTTCATTATCATAAGTCAGGAAGACAACTAAAAATCCATTCTTAATCTTTATTATATTCAAATTGGCAGTAATTCAGTAAAACTGATAATGTACGTGTATGTTTGCAGCTGCAACATATCCACTATATCCTTTCAACCTTAAATTCTAATATCTCTAAGAGTCTTTTACAAGCTAATCTTCATATGCACTTTTTACATTTTTATTAACAAGTTTTAATTTTATATATCACTGAGACTACAAGCTTTGCTTTAGTACATGCTGTAGGTACTAAATCAAAACCAGTGTGTACTTTGGGTTTTTGAAGCATTATTCTTTTAAAGAAGGATAACAAGAACCTAACAAAGTTTTTTTTAAAAAAAAAAAGGATTATCATTTTTGGTTGTGAGCCTTAGCCTTTAACGGCTGAGCCATAAGCCGGGCGATGGTGGCGCATGCCTTTAATCCCAGCACTCGGGAGGCAGAGGCAGGCGGATCTCTGTGAGTTCGAGACCAGCCTGGTCTGCAGAGCTAGTTCCAGGACAGGCTCCAAAGCCACAGAGAAACCCTGTCTCAAAAAACCAAAAAAAAAAAAGGATTATCATCTCCTATATTTAATTATTAATGTTGAGTTATTTTTTCAAGACAGGATGGCCAGACTTCAGCATGTTTTGGTTTTGAAGTCTGTTGTGTCCTTGCATGGCTACCAGGGACATATCTGACTGGGGTGATGAGGTAGTGAAGAAAAGACAAATATGTACAGACACACAGACACAGAAAAGCTGAAAGCAGTGGATTGGACTCTGACGGAGAAACTACAGCATCCCCAAAGCTCATTATATTTACTATATACAGGTGAACCGAGAGGTGTGGTTATTGCACACAACTGAACAAGGAGGCAGGTCTAGCTAAATCTCCATAGGAACAGTCTTAAGGCTGTAAACATCTGGGAAAAAAAACTAAGGTGGACATTTTCTGCAAACACTATTGGTATTCACATTCAGATCACTAAGAAGGACTTTTCTGTCCCTCTAAATCTCACCTGGGGAATGCTTTAACACTTCACACCCATGGGGCTAAGGTATTGAAATACTTGCCATGCCAGTGTCAACAGCACACGTTCACTTAGGAGTTCCTCCACTCGCCACAAAAGTTAGAAAGTAGGAGCTGAAGAGACAGCACAGTGGCTACAAGTACTTTCTGCTCATCTAGAGGATCCAAGTTCAGTTCCCAACACTTGTGTACAGCAGCTCACAACTGCCTTTAACTCCAGCCACGGAATCCAACTCCCTCTTCTGCACATATGTGGCATACATTTATGTATATACATGCATGTGCATGCGTGCACACACACAAATACAACACATAAATAAGAATAATGAAAATAAAAATTTTAAGTTAGAAAATAATATTCCTCAGGCAGGAAGTATTTCTAAAATGCAGATTCTGAATTAGTAGGCCGGATATGGGACCTGTGGTGCTAATGGTACTGGTCCAAGAACTACACTGAAACAGCAAGGTTGCACTAGGATTTTTTAAGTTAAAAACAAAAGAAAGATGCACATGTAAGTCTTTTTAACACGGCAGAGAAAATTAGACAGGTTCTTTTTTATCTCTCATTCTGTACAGTTCGTCCCATTGATTCAAATGTGAGTCCTGCTATTTCCATCCATGAGATCGGTGCTGTTGGAGCAACAAAAACAGAACGAACTGGAATCATGCAGCTAAAAAGTGAGATAAAGCAGGTAATATATAACCTGAAAAAATATTGATGAAGTCACAATTAATAATATTCTTAGCTGGGTGTGATGGTGCATGCCTATAACCCCACATGCAGGGCATAGAAGTTGGAGGAGCAAGAGGTTAAGGTGCGACAGCCTCAGCTAGAAAGCAAGATGGAGGCCTGTCCAGAATCCTGGAGATGCTGTCCAAAAACAAAATCAAAACCAAAACATTATTTTAGAATCAAACTTTGTTAGAATAATTTAGTTAGTTTCATATCCTCGGTGTGACTTGAGCCATTTATTTTTCAGGTGGAATGTCGTAGACTGTCTGTCTCTACTGAGAGTCAGGTCAAACGACAAGAGATCTTTTAACATTACTGGCCTTTACTTACCTTTTTAGAAGCAGACATTGTTGCACTAATTTAGTTAGTGTCATATCCTCGGTGTGACTTGAGCCATTTATTTTTCAGGTGGAATGTCGTAGACTGTCTGTCTCTACTGAGAGTCAGGTCAAACGACAAAGACATTTTAAACATATTTCAAGCAGCCTTCAATTTCATATAGCATGCATGATTATGAGCTTTCCACAAGTAATAACAAGCCATGGAATCTCCCTCATAGCTACTATTTCTAGATAGCTTTCCCCTTTTTCTGGATCAAATGACTTAATTTTTGGAGGAATTGTCGCTGGCAACAGATAACAAGAAACCCTGGGTTCCCTTATTACAAGTACATGTGTAATTTATAGTGTATTTTCTTTATAAAAGTGATAGACTTCCTGCTTTTAAGAATAGCTAGTTGGAGAAATAGATCAGCAATTAGGAGCACTGGTTGCTCTTGCAGAGAACCTGGTTTTCTTTCTTAGCACCCACATACTGGCTCGCAACAGTCTATAACTCCAGTTCCAGGAGATTTGGTGCTGTCTTCCACTGCATGCACATGGTACACAAATGTATATACAGACAAAATACTCATATGCATAAAACAAAAATAAATCTTTTTTAAAATGGGGGCCAGAAAGATGTCTTAGTGGGTAAGAATACTTGCTGCCAGGTTCAGTTCTCAGTACATCCATGGTGGCTCACACCTGTCATTAACTGTAGTTCAGAGTATTAGGTGTCCTCTTCTGGCTCTATAGGCATCAGGAACACATAATACTACAATATGTACATGCAGGTAAAACATGCATACACATAAATTTTAAAAATATATTAGTCTTTCAAAAATTAAAAAAAAAATGGTATTACAGGTGGTGGTGGTACACACCTTTACCCCAAGCAGTCAGGAGGCAGAGGCAAGTGAATCTCTGAGCTCAAGGCCAGCCTGGCCTACAAAGAGAGAGTTCCAGGACAGCCTGGGCTACACAGAGAAACAATGTCTCAAAAAAAAGGTACTAGAGAGGATACCAGATTAGATGAAGGCTTTGTTTTTAATCTCTTTTGGCGGGGTTAACATGTGCAAAGCCCTGGGTTTCATCCCAAACACCATAAAAATAAATGACAGGATGGTTTTATGAGATTTTAACACAAAATGGGCTTTCTAACTACTATAGGAGAGAACCATTAAATGATACATATATATGAAGAGGAGGAACAGGTGCACAGGACTAGGAATCAATAGGAGTCACCAAACGACATGGCCTTTCGCTGTAGGAAACAATGAATGACTTAGTGCATTAGTCAAAGAAATACCTAATAGCTTTTAAAACTCTGGGAAATCATAGTATTTTAAATGTCCAAGTTGAGAAGGTGCTAATTTAATCCCTTCTAGTAGCGCTACTTTTTTACCATTTGAGAATTTTGCACGTGCACATAGTACATTTTGATCAAGTCTGATCCTCGGTCCTTCCCTTCCACCTCTCCATGTGCCCCTCCACTCTCCTCTCACAACTTCATGTACTATTTTTTTCAAACCCATTGAGTCCACTGAGTACTGCTAGTGGGGCGAGGGGTTGTATGGCTGTCTACTGAAGCATGAGCAGCCTTTTAGGGGCCCCATCCATAAAGGGAACTGACGTTTCTTCCCCCAGCAGCCATCAACTACCGATAGCTCATCTGAGAGTGAAGTTTCTGAGCCCCTCCCTTTCCACGCTTAGATTTTGGCAGACTTGATTTTATGCATGGTATGAGTTCATGCGTGCAACAGCTGTGTCATTTCTGGAAAACACTGTTCCACAGTGTTCTTTAATCTTTCCACTCTCTCTTCTGCAGTGATCCCTGAGCCTTGAGAGTGTATATATAATATAGATGTCCCGTTCAGGGCTGAGCACTCCGCAGTATCTTATTCTCTTCATGAGACCCAGATGTGGGTCTCTATATTAACCACCACCTACTGTAAAAAGACGCTTCTTGCACTAATCTTGGAATGAACATGAGTACTTAGGGGGTAGTCTGATGCTATGTCCATTTAGACGGATGACAGTAGTGAGTTCTCTCCTAGGGCCTATGACCTAAAGACTATACTTACAGAGATCATTTCTGTACTTATTAATAGCACTTCTTAAGAAAGACTTAAAACCCCTTCTGCTTTCAAAGTGGAATTATAGTAGCCTACACATTAAAAATATCCTGGATAGAAGAGGCAAAACAGATATTTTGTTTCTTTTAAAAGGGGGCCCTGAAGTCATTTAGGAGAATATGCTAGTGCTTGAAGCCTACTTTTGAAGAAAACTTGAGTACTTTTCTTAAATATCCTCTGGCGTTCATATTTTATACAAGGAAAGATTGTAATAAGAAGATGGTCTGGAGAGATGGCTCAGTGGTTAGGAGCACTGGCTGCTCATCCAGAGAACCTGGGTTCAATTCGCAACACCCATATAGTATCTTACAGTCTGTTACTCCAGCCTCCGAGAAGCTGGCACCTTTTTCTGGCCACTATGGGCAATGTATGCATGTGGTACACAGACATACATGTATGCGAAACACATCCATACTCATAAAATAAAAATATCAAAAATAGTTTAAAGGAAAAAAGGAGCTACTCTGTTTTTAACAAGTGTTCATGTTACAGTTTTTGCCAGGAAATTTTAATTACCTGAATTTTTTCCTATTTGAGAGTGGAAAGGACAGCTTTAGTGCTGAAAAGTTCTTCATCGATGTGATTAGTTAGTTATCCTAGTTTGGGTTGACAGTGACAATAGTTTGGGGGTTTGTTTTGTTTTCTTGTGACAAGGTCTCTCTATGTAGCCTGGCTGTCCTGGAATAAACTCTGTAGACCAGGCTGGCTTTCTACCTCTGCCTCCAAAGTTCTAGAATTAAAGGCATGTAACATCACACCCAGCTCACATTATAGTTTTTATAGATGTCCGGTATTATTATAAATTCTTTATGTGATTGGAACTCAAAAGTCCGTGATGCCAGCTAGATGAAAATGATGGTAAACTTGACCTTTCCAGCTACTTGAGGGTTTTCTCCTACATATTTACTACCTATAGGTCTTCAAAGGGGCCCGAATTGTTAGGGCGATAATATAGAGGACAGAGAGCCTAGATTGTCATTACTTTCTTATTTTATAGCATTGTTTTTCATCCTTACCTGCCCGTCTGGTATTTTGTATTTTTTTTCTGCCAATTCCCAGTACTCTTAATTTATAGATGAAGATATTTCAGGGTAGTTTTTACTTATTTTATTCTTTGCCATGGCATTTGGAGTAAACATATTTTATTGGCTCTTTTATAACATGCTGGATAATTACTTAAATTGTCTGTAGTTTAATAATATTAATAATTTTTTGAACAAATAATTGTTGCCTTGCCTCTCCCTTTAAATTTTTTATTTTCTCAATTTCTTTTATAGACCAGTGGTGGTCATCCCTCTGGTGGAGATTTGATGTCACCATCCTTTCTGGTAACTAATCTTGTGTTATCTCATGTTACATCCACAAGTGCTTTGATATGCTGTTATATGGATCATAAGAAAGTATTTGAGTATATACAAAAAAAATTAGGGGCTGAAGGAATGGCTCAGTAGTTAAGAATACATGTTGCTCTTGCAGAAGTCCCGGGCTCCATTCTCAGAACCCCATGGTGGTTCACAGCCATCTTTAACTTTCAGGTACTCCTGTGGTATGATTCATACACATAAAATAAATCTAAAACTAAAAAATCAATAATTGAAAACAAATTGATCTTGAACTAACATGACTATAGATAGATCAATTCCATATTAAAGGGAGCAGTCCATTTCTTTCCTAATAAGGTAGGAAAGGGAGTTCAACTCCAACCTCTTTTTTATTTCAGAAAAATAGTCAATTAAAACGTTTTGTTATGTATATATTCATTCTTTGAACTGATGAAAGTGTGCATCAGACAGTGGACTAGACAACATCAACATCAGTTTGTAATGTATTTGAAAAAACCCTGTCCCAAAACGATGTGCTAGACTTTGTTGACTCCCATGGGGGAAGCCTTACCCTCTCTGAGGAGTGGATGGGGGGGCGTGGAGGGAAGGTGGAGGAGCTAGAGGAAAGGAGAGAGTGGGAACTGGAATTGGTATATAAAATGAGAAAAGATTGTTTTATTAAAAATAATTAATTTAAAAAAAAGAAAGTAAAACCAAATTTTGGTCTGTATCCTAGTGATAGTGAACTAGAAAGACTGGGCTAAGCCCCAGCAGTCTGTTCTAATCCGCTCTTTAGGGATTCTGATGCACTTTAAAATTTCAAAGTTACTCTGTTGTGGCTGATCCTCTAAGAAGTAATTTACTTAGTAAATGTGAACTAAATGCCAACTTTATGTCATGCGCTGGAGATATAGCATTGAACAAAATGGAAATGACTCGGCAAAGCTTACAATTTAGGAAGATTCTTTTCTAAACAAATTTTTTGATTTTTGTTTTTTCTACTTTATTAGAACATAATAAGCTATGAAATAATGAATTTGATTATGACATTTTCTTGTACATATAATGTACTTTTATCATCTACATTTGTCTGGTTTAAATCATAACAAGTTTTGATTTAATTTCTCCCAAACTGAAGAAATTTAGGCTAAACAAAGAAGAGATCTACTGGAAATAATATTTGAGTAACTTTAAGCAAATACCCAGCATTAAATAAGGAGGAGTTTGCCAGCTCTGTGATTTTCATGTTAATGATGACAGCATTAATGGATTTGGAAATTTAAAAAGAGAAGTTATTTTCTTGGAAAATATTTCTATAATCCTTTATTTTGTGTTTATTTCTGAATCTAATCTGTCAAATAATCACTTTAACCAATGAATTTCCTCTTTTATTTAGCATAATTTTTCAGGGTTCTTTATATTGTTATAAATGTTGCTATTTCATTCATTTTTATTACAGAATGATAATCATTGTATTGTTACACCACATTCTCTTCATCTGTTTGCTCATTAGTTGATGGGTATCTGAATGGTTTTATGCACAGTGTTGCTATTAACCTTTATGTACAGATTTTTAAGTAGGTATGTGTCTTAGGGTATTTATTGCTGTGATAAAACACCATGCCCAAAAACAATTTAGAGAGGATTATTTAAATTTGCATCACAATTCAATCACAGTCCGTCCTTGAGGGAAGTTAGGGCAAGATTTCAAACACAGCAGGAACCTGGAGGCAGAAGCTGATGGAGAGGCCCAGGGAAGAGTGCTGCTTACTGGCTTTCTTCCCATGGAGTGTTCACCCTGCTTTCTTACATAGTTGAGGGCCACCTGCCCAGGGCTAGCACCACCCACAATGGGCTGGGCCCTCCCTCAATCCCTAATTAAGAAAATGCATTATAGGCTTTCCTAGAGCCTAATCTTATGAAAGCATTTTCTTAATTAAGGTTCCCTCTTCCTGAATGACTGTATCTTGTGTTGAGTTGACACAAAATTAACCAAAACTGTGTATTTTCATTTCTCTCAGAGTATAGTTACGTTTCCTGTCGCTGTGAAAAAAATACCTAACAAAAGTACTTACATTCACATATAAACATATATAAACACTAATGGATAGATAGGATAGACTCATATAAGAGAGGACATGCAGCATTTGTATTTCTGAGTTTGGGTTACCTCAATAATTTCCAGTCACATATATTTCCTACAAATTTTCATAATTCCTTTTTCTTTGCAGTAAAGTTCCATTGTGTGTATGTTCCATTTTCATTATTCACTCATCCCGTTATCCTGCTGTGGTGGCTAGACTAGCAATAAACATGACTGCACAAGTTTATGGTGGGATGTAGAATCCTTTGGTTAGATGCTCAGAAATGGTATAGCTGTATTAAATGGCGGTTGTCTTTTGTCATCTTTTGAGAAGCTGCCACAAGGATTTCCAAAGTACCTACAGTCAATAAAGGCTCCCCTTCCCCCACCAGATCCTTGCCAGAATTTATTTATTTATTTATTTATTTATTTATTTATTTATTTATTTATTTATTTATTCATTCGTTCTAACATATTTTTTTTGAGACAGGGTTTGTCTGTATATCCCTGGCTGCCCTCACTTTATAAACCAGACTAGAACTCAACAGAGATCCACCTACCTCTACCTCTCCAGTGCTAGGATTAAAGGTGTGCGCCACCACCATCATCAGACTCTGTTTTCTTAATGATAGTCAATTAGCCAGTGACTCAGAATGTCAAAGTAGTTTTAATTTGCATTTCCCTGATTCCTTAACCATTTTAAACTGGGCTTTGTACATTTTTGGGTTACAAGGATTCTTTTTATATTCTAAATACAGCATCCTTATAGAATATGTGATTTGCATATATTTTCTCTTTCTGTGGATTTCCTTTACATTTCTATTTATGTTCTTTGAAAAACTAAAGTCTTCTGTTTTAACTTCCATTTTCTATTTTTTTCTTATGTCATTCACATCTAAGAAATTGTTATCTAAATCAATGCCACAAAAATTGAATGCTGTTTCGGACTATAAGCTATATTTTAACAATTTTATTAAAATAGCTTTAGCCCTTACATTTGGGGCTATGATTGTATTAGGAGGGGGAACTCCCTAAGACCATCTCCAGCCTCAGTAATTTACTAGGAGTCACAGGATTAATCACATAATCATAAAGGTATGATTACTACATCAAAAGGATAAACAAAATCAGCAAAAGAAAAGGTACCCTGGGTGAAGCCCATGGAAAACCATACAAGATTCTAGAGTGCTCCCACAGCAGAGCCATATAGGATGCATTACAATCCCTCCAGTGCCCTGTCACAGCGTAAGTGCAGTGCTGTGAGCAGAATAGCTAAAGACCCAGCGCAGAACCCAGGCTCTTTGTTTGGGACTGGTCATGAAAACAGCCTCTGTCCAGCATATCCCCAAACTCCGGACTCCCAGGAGGAAAGCAGATGTTGGACATAAACTGCAGTGTTGACATAATCCCTCCCAAAGGCCACATTTCCATACTGCAGCCCAAGTGCCAGACCTGTAAAAATGACTTGCAAGAACAACACTCCTGTGTTCTGGTCTGCCTTGTTGACTCTATTTTTAACCACTCTCAAGGGCAGGCCCCATGGCAACATAAATGTACTCCATGAATTTTTTGGTTTTGAGTTTTTGGTGTTTTATTTTTCTGTAGATGTAATGTTTTGTTTGGTGTGGGGTTTTTGTCTTACTCGCCTTTTGCTTGTTTTGATTTTCCTTTTTGTGGTTTTATTTGTCTCAGGGCTTTTTGTCTTTTTCCCCCAAACAATTCCTTTGGGCTCTCATATTTGCATACGGTGTGCAAAAGAGTGCAGCTTCATTCTTTAGCATGTGGATGGCCACTTATTCAGCACCCTTTGTTTCAAACACAGTTTCTCTCCCTTCTAATCCTCTTGGAACTTTTAGTGCCTTCACTGTCGTCCATCGTGGACTCTTAACCCCCTGGAACCAGAGCCCAATTAAATGCTTACTTTTATAAGTTGCCATGGTCACAGTGTTTTATCATAGCAATAGAAAAGTAGCATACAGAGACTTATGTTAAAAGTCATAGACAGATAGAAGTTAGATTAAAGCCGATAAACAGACAATGTCCTGTAGTATTGGTATTTTTATCATTGCTGCTCTGAATCACCGGAGTACTTAATAAAATGATTGTACATTTCCCCAGGGAAGAGCACAACAATTAATTATCCACTATCAAATGGTCAGCCCTAAAAAACATACATTCGAGTAACATTATACAGACTGAATAGGTTGTATTTTTTATTGATTTTATTGAACTATGCATTTTTCTCTGCTCCCTTTACCTTTCCCCTCCCCTGCAACCCTCTCCAAGGTCCCCATGCTCCCAATTTACTCAGGAGATCTTGTCT
>NC_022026.1:21307446-21308837 GCF_000317375.1 Microtus ochrogaster
GATGGCTCAGAGGTTAAGAGCACTGACTGCTCTTCCAGAGGTCCTGAGTTCAATTCCCAGCAACCATATGGTGGCTCACAACCATCTGTAATAAGATCTGTTGCCCTCTTCTGGCTAGCAAGCATACAGATAAAACACTGTATACAAATAAATAAAATCTTTAAAAAAAAAAAAGGGTCTTTCAGCCATTTTAGGTTCCTCTGTTGAGAGTTCTAGAGCAGGTTGTATTTTATGTTTAGAATACATATATGTATATGATGACAATTAAAAAGAGGCCACCAATTTGAAAAGGAAGCAAAGAGGGACATATGGGAGGCTTTGAAAGGAGAAAATGAAGGGGGGAATGAAGTAATTATACTATAATCTCAACAAATAAATGAAATAATTTTAAATGTTTATACAGTGGTACAACACTGCAAGCTGTAGTCACGTCGTTACTTTGGCTCTTTCATGTGCTTTCTCGTTTTATAGAGTATTTACTATTCTCTTTGCTGTATGTTAGAACGTGCAAGTTTTCAATTTAAAATATAACTGTTATGATACTTGATCATAGGGGCAGTGATCACTTTGGATTTACTTTTTTCTTCTCCCAAGTCACCTGCAGCCTGTATTGCTGCAAGTAGTGGATCCTTTCCTACTGTGGATGGTCAACAGACATCTAAAGATAGTCGTCAAGGTCAATGGCAACGGCGGAGAAGACTAGATGGAGCACTAAATAGAGTACCAATCGGATTTTATCAAAAAGTGTGGAAAATTTTGCAAAAAGTGAGTGTAACACAGTGTTGTTCTTTATTCCCCTCTTAAAATCGTGAATCTGTCTTGCTGACATGTGGCATAGCCATTACATGACAAAAACAGGAAAAATTGATTTATCACTGTGGCATTATTAATAATTTACTCTATTGTCCTTATTGTTGCAGTAGTATTTTTTCTTTTTCTTTTGTTTTCTTTCCCCTTTCTGGTATTTTTGAGACAGGGCTTCTCTGTAACTTTAGAACCTGTCCTGGAACTTACTCTGTAGACCAGGCTGGTCTCAAACTCACAGAGATTCACCTGTCTCTGCCTCCCGAGTGCTGGGATTAAAGGTATGAGTCACCATCACCCGGGGGTATTGTTTCTGAATAAGGTTTTAAAAATCAGGGGGCTGGAGAGATGGCTCAGAGGTTAAGAGCATTGCCTGCTCTACCAAAGGTCCTGAGTTCAATTCCCAGCAACCACATGGTGGTTCACAACCATCTGTAATGGGGCCTGGTGCCCTCTTCTGGCCAGCAGGCATACACACAGACAGAATATTGTATACATAATAAATAAATAATTAAAAAAAAACTTAGATTTGGGGCTGGAGAGATGGCTCAGTGGTTAAGAGCATTGCCTGCTCTTCCAAAGGTCCT
>NC_022026.1:21308937-21311094 GCF_000317375.1 Microtus ochrogaster
CTTCTGGCCTGCAGGCATACACACAGACAGAACACTGTATACATAATAAATAAATAAATAAAATATTTAAAAAAAATAAAAATAATAAAAATAAAAATCAGAACCTCTCTGTTTGGGGTCATAGTTGAGCATTGTGAGATTTTGCACTGTATTTGCTACCAGTCAATAATGTGATGCTGTGGCTCACTTTCTTTGTTGTTATTATGAGAGTGGAAATGTTATTTGCAGCTCTAAGCTATTCATATCCATTGTCACTACCAAAAGTAGGTGGAAGCAAGAATGGTGGTACATGCCTTTAGTCCCAATACTCCGGAGGCAGAAGCAAGTTGATCTTCGAGAAATCCTGTCTCGACAAAGAAAACAACAAACAAACAAAACAGTGAAGTATATGGGGAGTTTGCAGAAGTTGCTCTTACTGATATTTTTTCCTTAGATGAAAACCACTAAAATAATAAAAAGCTGCAATGATACTAGCAGTTAAAGAACACTCTTGTTTTATTGTTAATTTTTTATATTTAATCATTTTATATATGTGTGTGTATGTACACATATACATACATGCATGCATTCATGTGTGTGTGCATATGTGGTACCAACAGAGGACAGAAGATGGCATTGGATCCTTTGGAACTAGAGTTAGAGGAAGTTGGTTGTGAGCCATCATGTGGGTACTGGAGACTGAACTTGAGTCTTCTGCAAAAGTAGTAAGTGCTCTTAACCTTTGAGCCAACTCTCCAGCTCTGATTTATTTATTTGGAGACAGGGCTTTGTTATTGTCCAGGCTGGCCTCCAATTCAAAATCCTCCCACCTCAGCTTCCTGGAGTGCTAGGATTGCTGGCATGCACCACCACTCCAGGCCTAAATAAAACTCTTGGTGTGATTAATATTTGTTCCTGTTTCTAAAGCATACTTTACAAATGACTTATAAGGGCATATCACACCATTATGGTAGTGATAGGAGACGGCCAGGAAGACCATTAACTTCATTGATTGGTCTCATTTATACAAATACAGATTGGTTTTTCTCTTCTGAGATGAGTCTCATATATCTCAGGCTGGTCTCATTGTAACCAAGGATGACCTTGAACAGATGCCCTGCCTTTACCTCCTGACTGCTGGGATTACAGTTGTGAACTACCACACTCAGTTATTTATTTATTTTACCAAAATCAAAACCCAGACTTAGGGTCTTTTTTTTAAAGTTTATTTATTTATTTAGTATACAGTGTTCTGTCTACATGTATGCCTGCAGGCCAGAAGAGGGCACCAGATCTCATTATGGATGGTTGTGAGCCATCATGTGGTTGCTGGGAATTGAACTCAGGACCTCTGGAAGAGCAGTCAGTGCTCTTAACCACTGAGCCATCTCTTCAGCCCCCCAGACGTAGGGTCTTAAAGTAAGAGATAGAACACATGCCTTTCCAGGCATGAATGTAACAATAATCCTAACATGTTTCAAAGCTACTAATTGTCTGTACAGAGATTACTTGAATATGGAGTATTGCATGTAATTGTCCAAAAGAGTCAATAAACCTGTCACTCATATGTGGTTGCTTTATATAGTGTTTCGGCTTTTTTGGAATTTGAAGTATGTGATTAATAGAGTAAAGAATTTGAATGTATCTGTTGATTCAGGTATGGTGCTCCACACATGTACTTGAAGGCACTAGGGAAATGAAGGCAGGACTTCAGTGTTCAAGGTCAACCTCAGCCACATAGTGAATTTGAGACAGATTAGGTGACTTGTAACCACGTCTCAAATAATGATAATGATGATAATAGTATTTATTGAGCACCTACTGAATTCCAGACTCTGTTGTAGGTGTTCCTATGAGAAAAGTCTAAATAGTCAATAATTTCTGTTCTTGTGAAACTTATATTACTTGCAATAAGTAATAAACAGTAAATAATGTATTTAAAATGTTAA
The DNA here is from genome assembly GCF_000317375.1 of Microtus ochrogaster. Taxonomy (NCBI): domain Eukaryota; kingdom Metazoa; phylum Chordata; class Mammalia; order Rodentia; family Cricetidae; genus Microtus; species Microtus ochrogaster. Next base: position 21,310,866 of record NC_022026.1, read on the forward strand.
AACATGGCGGAAGAATAGGACAGGATAAGAGCATTGATAAGGGACTCAACTAGAACAAGTAGAAATGGCTCACGTACATTAATATCTACTGTAAGTCATATCCGGCAGCCTCAGTCTCTTGAGACCTATCTACTTTCTTAAAAATGTGTGTGTGTGTTTGTGTGTGTGTATATATGTGTGTGTGTATGTGTGTGTATGTGTGTGTATGTGTGTATGTGTGTGTATGTGT
>NC_022026.1:21311449-21313626 GCF_000317375.1 Microtus ochrogaster
CACCTTTGTGGAGTAGGTTCTCCCTTTCCTCCCTTGCTTGGGATTATGGGAGTAATCTCTTTTTAATTGGACTTGCTTGGCTGTTGGCAAGTACTTTTTATCTGTCAAGTCATCTTGCCAGGCCTTGAAGGCCTCCTGGTAATGACTCTGGGACCTGCATGATACGCTTCTAGGTGGTCTCTGAATCTGGTGTCTAGTCTATCCCAGAAAGATCGACCCTGCCCACTCCACTACCCTAAGAAGAGGATGAACTATGGTAGTCCCATCCTAAATCTTGGCACTTAGAAATCATGAACCCATTCTTGGGCACATGGCCTACAGAACCTCCAGCTGGCCTGTGGTTGCTCAAATCATAACCTTATTAATATGAAGTCTCTCCTTCTTGCCTCCCAGCTCTTACTTCATCTCTGGTCATAACATGTTTTTCTCCCTTGCAGTGTCATGGGCTTTCTGTGGAAGGTTTTGTTCTTCCTTCTTCAACCACAAGGGAGGTAAGATTCTGTCCTTTACATATACATGATGGAAAGCTTGCCTGTCTGAAATATTTCAGTTATCAATTATGAAATTGATATTTATTGAATTTATATTATTGAAACTAAATGTAGCAATTAGTTGTCAAAGAAACAGACTTATCCTTTTATGACTCAATTATAGTGGTATATTATTTGTGTCTTAATAAATAAAGCTCGCCTGAAGATCAGAGGGCAAAGCAGTCATACTAGTGAGCCATACAGGCCAGGCAGTAGTGGTGCACACTTTTAATCCCAGGACTTGGGAGATAGACACAGGGATCTCTATGTCAAGACCACCCTGGGCTATATGAGATTAAATCTGTCTAAAAGAGAAACAGAGCTCACACAGCATTTGGGATCGCACACCTTTAATCCCAGCACTAGGGAGGTGGAGAAAGGAGCCATATGGCTGGGCAGAGAGAGGAATATAAACTCAGTGGAGTCTGAGCATTGTGCTCTAGAGCATTGCAGGATCACCCCTTTGTCTGAGCCTTGGTAGAGGTAAGATCTCTCTAGTGGCTGGCTACTTTGTTTTTCTGATCTTCAGCTTGAATCCCAGTATCTGTTACTGGGTTTTTACTACTCGTGCTACAGTCAATTGACTGTAAAATGCATGAAGGAGGTAAAAATGGAATGGGACTATTAGACAATAATAATATGGTTCTAGTTTTGCTGAGCGAGCATGAGGACTTGAGTTTGCATCGCCAGCTGCCAGCACCCATGTAAAATAAAAATGGGCATGGCTGTACAAGCCTGTAATGCCAACTCAGATGTAGTGACAGGTGCATTGCAGGTGCTTGCTGGCCAGTTAGTCTAGCTGAAATGGAATACTCCAGGTTCCGTGAGAGACCCTGCCTCAAAAAAAAGATGGAAAACAATTAAGAAAAGCATCTCATGTCAGCTTCTGGCTTCCACATTTACCCACCTACATACATGTATATAACAGACACACACCATAAACATGGATAATTATTTGTTTTATTAATAAGAATAGCTTTTTGCAATGACTAAGCTTTTTCTACGTGAGACTGGAAGTTGGAGAAGGCAAAAAGGCTACAAACATAAGGATGAATGGCTTCCTATATTGCCTCATCTATTTCACCCCAACCTTTCTCCAATAGGATACTTGTAGACCTGTGCTGATATTGACATCTAATCATATTTTAGAGCAGTAGTTCTCAACCTTCCTAATGCTGCCACCCTTTAATACAGTTCCTCATGTTGTGGTGACCCCCAACCATAAAATCATTTTTGTTGCTATTTCATAATTGTAATTTTGTTAGTTATGAATTATAATGTAAATATCAGTTATATGACCCCTCTAGTAGACTTTCTTGGACTGCCAGCCCCCAAGTCATGGCATGGAGACTTATTATTAATTATGAATGCTAAAGCCTTAGTTTATGCTTGTCCCACTAGCTCTTGTAATAACCTGTTCCTCTTCATCTGTGTTTTGCCTCAGGGCTTTTTACCTTTCTTTCATTCTGTACATCCTACTTTCCATGCTTCTGCATCTGGCTGGCTGGTGATATCTCCGACTGGGTGGCCCTGATGTCTCCCTCTCTTTCTCCATAATTCTCATTCTTTCCCTACTTTCCTCTCCCTCCTCCATCCTCCCTCTCCCTCTCCTTCTTTCCTCCTCCGTCTCCGTTCTCCCACTCCCTC
>NC_022026.1:21314046-21319223 GCF_000317375.1 Microtus ochrogaster
CCTAGCTATTGGCTGTTCAGCTTTTTATTAGACCAATCAGATGCCTTGGGCAGGCAAAGCAATACATCTTTACACTGTTAAATGCAGCATAAACAAATATAACACACCTTCACATAGTTAAAGTAATATTCCACAACAGAGCCCCCCCCCCCAAGGTCATACCCACAGGTTGAGAACCTCTGTATTAGAGTAACTTTCTTTTCCAGCTTAGTGAATTAGAGTTTCCAGAGAGGAAACTTGAGCATTTGTAATTTTTTAATCTATAGACTAACACTGATAAATAATCATGGTTGGAAGACATTGCCATGAAACACAGACACTGATTATCAGATGTTTTGGTATTTCGTACTAACAAGCTAGGACTAGTAAGTTTAGAAAGTATAAAATTCTCAAAAACTGATGGTGGTGCTAGTATCAGCTGGATGTGCCAGGACTCAATGCTAGTGTAATGTCTTAGACCTCTACTGTTGCATACAAGCCTTTTGTGTAATAAAGAACACCACACTGCCTGCGTAAACAGGTGTATTCTGTGCATTTAAACAGTGTTGAAATATTAATTGTAAAAATGTAAACCTAATACCTTTAAGAGTCTTTAAAGAACTTTCACATTATTTGATTTGATTTTTCAGTTCAATTTTGTAAGACACCTAAGAAGAGAATGTCTTTCTCAGAAAGTTTATAGATAAGGAAACAAGCTTAGAGATTTCCAAGATATGCAAAGTCATTTGCTCCTGATACAAGTTTTTAACCTGTCTTTAGACTCCAAATATACTTGCTTCTATAGAATATAAACAATACAATTTTACCAAAAAGCATTTCTCCATTTACTTTACCCCAAAATAACTGCAGTTAAAAATTTAAAAATTTTTAAAATGTGCATGAGGGTTTTGCCTGCATGTAGGTATGTGCACCACATGCATGCCTGGTCCCTGTGGAAGTCAGATGGAGTTGTAAGCCACCTGAAATGGGTGATGGAATTGAACTCAGACTCTCTGGAAGAGCAATCAGTGCTCTCTCAACCACTGAGTCATCTCTCCAGCCCCATAACTGCATTTCTTAAGGTCCGTTTTATTCTAACAGTCTGTAGCTACTTCACATAATTCTACTCTCTCTCTCTCTCTCTCTCTCTCTATATATATATATATATATATATAAAATTTCAAGTTTGACTTCAGTGCTTTCTCTCTGGGTCATAGATTTAGTCTCATAAATAGCTTCATAAAGCCTCATGAAGTTACTATAGTATGTCATAATTTATGTATTTATTGTCATGTTTAGGTTATGTCAAGTTTCACATGTGTGACTGATGCTACCATAAACATTAGTACACATCGAGCTTTTTCTTCTCTGGATTATTTCTTTAGGACAAACTCCCATAAATGGTATTCTGAGTTAGAGGGCATTGATACTTTTTTTTTGGCATTGATACTTTTATGACTCTTGTTATACATTACCAGATTGTGTCAATTTACACCATTTCATTAAAGGGCTGCAGTTACCGGACTTTTTACTGCTTTTCAAAGAAAACGTTTGCTATTCTTGGGTGATGGGATTCTAGAAATTGATTTTCACTTTTTCTATCACAGATGACCCCAGGCGAGATTAAATTCTCTGTCCATGTGGAGTCTGTCCTGAATCGTGTACCTCAACCAGAGTACCGCCAGCTTCTGGTTGAAGCCATCCTTGTCCTTACCATGCTGGCAGATATTGAAATTCATAGCATCGGAAGCATCATTGCTGTGGAAAAAATAGTACACATTGCCAATGACTTGTTCCTTCAAGAACAGGTAGGCTGCCTAATGTGGTGCACACTGCAGTCACAGCATCTGGGAGTTGCAGGCAGGAGGATTGGGAATTCAAGGCCAGCCTCAGCTACATAGTGAGTTCAAGACCAGATTGGGCTACATGATACCCAGAACATACAACAAATGTTTCCTTCTCTTATCCACTGTGAAAGAAGGCAAAAGTATCCAAAATTTTCTAAACAGTCCTAGTTTAAGTGTTCTGGAATGTTATCAGGCCACATATGAGAAAATATAAACCATTTTAGACATAGACTTGAGATTTAGAATGTCTACAGTGTTTGTGAATTAAGGTGGTTTAGAAAGAAATAGAACCCAATACTATATGAAGGAATACAAGCCAAAATCAGCAGTACTAGAAGGTGGAAGTCCCGGTGTAGTTCTACTGGGTTATCTCCAAGTGTTAACATTATTTCTGTTATTAACAGACATAAATCATTTAATCAATTATTGATATTTAATTTTCAAAAGTGCTTTATAATAGAAAATTCTAAATAGTAATTAAAATAATTTAGAATCTAGTGGCAAATGCCATGTGTAGAAATTCATATCCATCCTTCGTAACCCTAAGCCCCCTCTGCTTATACAGCCAAAGAATAGGCAATGGGAAGGAAGCTCTGAGGTGTATTCATCAGAGTTTGGCTTGGTAGGATTGGTAACCTTTTCTTCCCACTGTTTTCCCATCTTTTAAAACCAAATAGAAAACCCTTGGCGCAGATGACGTCATGTTGGCAAAGGATCCTGCATCTGGCATCTGTACTCTTCTGTATGACAGCGCACCCAGTGGCAGATTTGGCACAATGACCTACCTCTCCAAGGCAGCTGCTACCTACGTGCAGGAGTTTCTGCCACACAGCCTCTGTGCCATGCAGTGAGGGCTGTGGGTTCTGGCTGCTGGAATCCTTTCAGCATCTGGTCCCTGTGTTGGTTGATTGTGCATGGAACTGAAATGTTAACACCTGACCACTCCCCGTCCCTCCCAAGAAGAGAGAACTTTGCTGATAATCTCACTACTTTTGAAGAAAAGAACCCTCACTTGGAGACTCACTCCAGTGTAAAGGTTCAACTGGGTCTACAATCACTATCCCTGCTTCTTTTATGGTTCAGAAATGTCTGCATGTGTTTTTACTCTGTAGAACTGTTACCAGCTTAGTTTTCTAACTCCTTTTGAGGAACAGGTATTAATAAGTTATTCTGAAGCCCTTATTCTTATTTCTGGGCTTCCTTTCTTTTGGTGTATATGAGTGGTGGGTCTTAATTGGGTCATTATTTCAAGAGAGTAGATGCTAAATTGTTGGATTTTATACTGCTGTAATTTTGAAATGTCTATTTTAAGTGCCTTAAGAAACGCCAACACCAGATCATGGCTTCCTTCTTCACTCGAAGGCTGATTCATTTTGAGTGGTGAAATAGTTTCTTTGTCGAATATTGCCTTTTGATGTTGACCTTTCTATATCTGCCCATGTTGCCTGCTCTGTGGTGAAATATTAAAAAGTGTAAGCTCACATGTAAGTTTAAGGATTTCTATGTTAATACTTGGAAGTCACATTTTATGAGGACTGATGCTACCAGGCACATATTTGAGGACACATGGAATAACCCAGAAAAAATGGAGCCAGGAGCCCAATTCCAGAGAGGAAGGGAAAGGGGAGGTTATGCAGGTGGTGCTTTACACACAGGGAGTCAAGAGACCACCAGAGGCAGGTAGGTTAATGTAGGGATAAGTCCCGCCCCTTAGGCGTATTCGCCTCGGGCTAATGTTTACCTATAAATCTGGCAAGCGTGCTTGCTGCATTTCTTCTGCTTTCCTGGTCTCCCCAGGAACGGTGGTTCTGTAAATCTATTTCTCCATTAAAGCTATATATTTACAATCTGTCTGCATTCGTTTACGCCGTTACAGGTTAATCCTTGCTGGAGCACAGCCCACGTACAACACAGAGAATAACTGAAGCCTTGAGCAAAGAGAAACCCAGCAGTCCAGTCTGAGCACCTCTTTCCTGTTCTTTTGTTCTCCCCCTCACCTATTCACACCCCGCCACACTCCAATCACTCCTTCTCATCTCCCTCCTCTCCCATATCTGTTCTTCAATTCTTTCACCTATGTTTGTTTTCACTTCTCAATTATACTACTTATATCCTTTAATCTTGGTATCTGTGGCCAAATATCTATTCTTATACATATTTCTGTGTGTTTGTAATGGTTAAATAATTGTATTTTGAGTGTTTCTGTCCATCTCTACATTTAATGGATTGAATAACCATGTGGATAACACTGCAAACCAAGCCTGGTCATACTGATTGCTAATCTGAGAATTTGAGAGGCTGAAGCAGGAGGATCGTGAGTTCAAAGCCAGCCTGGGCTACAAAGCAAGCTCCAGGCAAGCCTCAGTATGAGACCCTGTCTCGAAACATTTTAAAGCATGTTGTGTGTGAGAGGGAGCTATGCAGCTGGCCTCAGATTGACACACAAAGGATCGCAAAAATATACCTTCCATCCCATTCTCTGGTCCCATGTATAGATAGCCTGGCTTAGCAGAGGTTTTGTTTTCCTTGTTTCTACTCGACTCCTCTTCCCCTCAGAGTTTTAAGGGTTTTCTCCCAGAACAGTAATGAGTATGATGGGGCTAGTGAACTCAAAACAGTCACAGAATCGGGAACAGTCCTCCAGGCACACTGTCCAAGTGCAGTGAGCTAGCAAACGGGTGGTAGAAGCAGAGGCAGGGGGGGGGCCTTTCCCCTCTCACAGCCATGGGAACACACAGTGAGTAGCTTTCTGAGTGCATGGTTTTCCGGTCACTTTTGAGAACATACAATCTGTTTGTCTCTTCACAGCCTATAAGTACGCTAGCCACAGGAAGCACACCCAGCACTGCTGGTCGGAACTGCCACTCCTTCCTGGACCTCTTTTCTTGAACTGACTCCAATGCCTGCAGTTCTCTGGAGTTTCTGACTTGTCTGTTGATGGAAAGCCCAGGCAGTGGCATTTAATTTCTAAAGTAATTTTCCAGAAAACATTACTGGTATTTTGTTCTTTTTTTTTCTTTTGTTCTTATTTTTTTGAGACAGGGTTTTTCTGTGTAGCCCTTCATGTCCTGGAACTCACTCTGTAGACCAGGCTGGCCTCCAATTCACAGAGATCTGCCTGCCTCTGCCTCCCGAGTGCTGGGATTAAAGGCGTGTGCCACCACTACCTAGCAAAGTATTTTGTTCATTTTAAGAGTGTTAATATGAAGAAAGAAACATGATGGAACTTTTTACAAGCACTTTATGTTTTGAAGTTAGAATAAAGAATAAGAATTTATTCCAGGACAGGCTCCAAAACCACAGAGAAACCCTGTCTCGAAAAACCAAAAAAAAAAAAAAAAAAAAAAAAAA
>NC_022026.1:21320693-21322001 GCF_000317375.1 Microtus ochrogaster
TCACACGCACCCCTGAGAATGGCCAGAAGCCATCTGTGTTCTTTCCATTACCAAATATCTTATTGCTAGCATAATGTCCTCTTTTCTGTCTTACTCAACATATCACTTCCAGGTCTTCTCTTTCTTAACCAAACTCAACCTCAAACCTACCTAAAACCAATGAGCTTGTAATGAAATTCTAAAAAATAATTCTTAAATTTCTACCAGATGCTCAAAATTTGTTTTTTTTTTGTTCTCTCTAAATTCTTGTGGGAACTTATGGGGAAAAGTATACAAATACATCTCTTTGGAAATATTTTTGGATGACCCTGCTCACCAAATCAGTTTTCTTACCACATCTAGTTTAAAAGACCAGATCTGAGCTGTAATGTGTAGGACTGATGCTGTAGGAATTCCTACAGCCAGTAGCCTTTAAGTTACCCACCTATGTGGGTATGTCCTCTTATACTCTATTACTATATATGTCAATATAAAGCACGGGTCTAGCCTCTCTTCTGGTGGCATGATTTAGTTCCTGTTCCCAGCTCATGCAGAGGATTGTGATCTGTGAGTCTACCCCTAAATAAATAACCCTTTATTTTACTCAAAAAAAAAAAAAGAATTTACTATGTCTGGTGTCACTGCACAAAACTTTATATGTTTTTGTGATTGAAGCTAATTAATTGCCATTTCACATAATGTTTTGATATATTATATACTCAAAGCTTATTAGCTGGGTAAAATTAGAGGAACATTTATAGACCATACATTATTATATCGCACATATGTAAAAAAAAACATAGGTTTAGTGCTTTACACAGTTTACTAAAAATATAGAGTGGATTTTTACTTCATTTCAACTCTATGAGTGGTATTTCTAAACTACTACAAAGAACTTAAAATAGTTTGTTCTTCTAACTATTATCAGTATTTGACATAATATTGTTTAAAGTACTCATTGGTCATTTCTGTAACAAGAGAGTACTTACTCCAGCAATGGCAAACAGCGTCTCTACGTCCCCTGCCTAGGTAGTTTAGTTTTACCACATTCTGAGAATTTGATGCAACTAGCATGGCAAAAGTTGTCACCTTTAGTCATAGTTCACAGAACTGTGTGCATGTGTATGTATATGTGTCTGCATGTCAGGTGCATGTGCATTATCATGCTGGTGCATATATATCATGCTGGTGCATGTATATCATGTTGGTGCATGTGTATTATCATGCTTCTGCATGTGTATCTTGCTGGTGCATGTGTATCATGTCAGGTGCATGTGTATCATGCTGGTGCATGTGTATCATGATGGTGCATGTGTATCATGTCAGGTG